>NC_051064.1:144936061-145102161 GCF_004664715.2 Peromyscus leucopus
AGACAGGCAACCTCAAAAAAGATCCATAAAACTCAAGTGTGGATGTTACCTCCTGAACCTTTGGGGCATATTGTCAGAACCAAGTCATTTCATGAACCTCTTCTTGGTGTTTAAATGTATATCAGTATCTTTCAACATGGTATCTCTCCAGGAGAGGTTAATGGGCCTGTTTTTACACATAGGTACAATTATTATGTCTCTGGTGAGGAATGAGATGTTTTGTTTCTGATGATATGGCAGTAAGTGGAAATGGACAGCCTATACTAGAGACATAATCAGGAATTGAGCCCAGATCTGGTGAAGACAAGAGATGCTAATCAAGGTCTGGGTGACAATGGCCACCAACCCAACCTCCAACAATTTTCCACAGAGCACCACCTGGGAGGGGTCTATCCCATAGCTTTCCAGAGAGCGGATGGAAGCATTGAAGCAATTCTTTTTTTTTTTTTTTAAGAATTTTTTTAAGATTTATTTATTTATTTATTATGTATATAGCATGTATGACTGCAGGCCAGAAGAGGGCACCAGATCTCATTACAGATGGTTGTGAGCCACAGGACCTCTGGAAGAGGAGTCAGTGCTCTTAACCTCTGAGTCATCTCTCCAGCCCCCCACCCCCTTTTCTTTGAGACAAGGTTTCTCTGTGTAGCTTTGGAGCCTTTCCTGTAACTCACTCTGTAGCCCAGGCTGGCCTTGAACTCACAGAGCCACCTGCCTCTGCCACCCAAGTGCTGGGATTAAAGTTGCGAGCCACCACTGCCCAGCTGAGGCAATTCTTAAAAGGGTAATGGTGGTCAGAAAGCTTGTGGTACCTAAGAAGGCAAGGGTGAACACTAAATAGAGTTCACTGGAGACCATTTCAATCACCATCCTCTACTCCTAGGGTAGGTGAGTCCTGATTAAATCTTCAGAATGACCCTACAGAGTAAAAATGGCTATCTTCATTTTTCCTGTCTGGATTTGAGACCAAGATTCTCCAGGCAACCCACACACGGTCCCCACAAACCCCACATAGAATCATGCAAGTTCAACTCTGTTATCTTTCGAAGAAAAGCAGCTATCAAAGACCCCAAAGTAGGCATTTGGAACTACTGTTACTTCTACTGACACAGATTCAGGGGATGCCTCTCCTGATGTGCTGGACATGTGCTGATCATTGTTAAAACTTCTGCTACAAACCCTTCAAACTGATATTGAGTTCATGCTAAAGCCTTTTTTAAATGTCTGTTCTGATGTTTATTTTCCTATAATTGGGGGAAAATGGGATAGTGGGGAAATTTCATGTCCTAATTGAGAGCTCTGAGACTTTTCCCTGTTGCTCTGGCTGCCTCAAGGAATTAACTAATGCTCACACATCCAGGTGGACTTCCCTGGGCATGTCTTGAGGAAACTACGAAACAACTGCAGACACTTGCCACTAACTCACAGCTCTAGCTCTTGCCGTTGTAACCCAGCCAGCACTGTTTCAAACAGCTTGCCTCCGACTGTCCCTGTCACTTTCCACTAAAACCAGAGGAGAGGCCCTGACCTTGATAGCCCAAAGGAGGGACTCTCTTGACTGGTACAAGAAAGACCAAGCCATGATTCCTATGAATGTAATTTTTCATTGGCTTGAAAATCTGCTGAGACTAGAGTACATACACACTTAGTCATATCTAAGCAGGCTTTTTGGTTCACTTCGTGTGCTAGCACCAAGACATTTTCCTTCATCTTTCAACATTAGAGCCAATGGATTATTTCATTCTGGGAACTGGAAAGATTCCTCAGTGGTTAAGAACACTATTTTAGCCGGGCGGTGGTGGCACAAGCCTTTAATCTGCTCAGAACTCAGGAGGCAGAGGCAGGCAGGTCTCTGTGAGTTCGAGGCCAACCTAGTCTCCAAAGCAAATTCCAGGAAAGGCGCAAAGCTACACAAAGAAACTCCATCTGGGGGGGGGGACACAAAAAAACAGTACACTATTTTATTTTTTTTCCAGAGGACCCATGCTTGGTTTCCAGCACCCCATATAGTACCTCACAAACATTGGTGACTCTAATGCCTGGGGGTCAGTGCCCACTTCTTCCAATGCATGTTCATAGACATACACAAAGGCAAAACACCTATATGTATAATATAAAATGAAAAAAAAATAAGCATCTCACTCTCATGCTGGATTGCCTTGCCCAGCCTTAATACATGGGGAGGTGTTTAGTCTTACTGCAACTTGGTATAGCAGGATTTGTTGATATTCATGGGAGACCTGCCCTTTCCTAAACAGAAACAGAGGAGAAGTGACTTGGGTGAGTGGGAACAGAGGGGGGTGGTGGGAGGGCCTGGGAGGAGAGGAGGGGGGAAACTATGACTGGGATGTAAAATAAATAAATATTTTTTTTTTTTTTTTGGTTTTTCGAGACAGGGTTTCTCTGTGTAGCTTTGCGCCTTTCCTGGAACTCACTTGGTAGTCCAGGCTGGCCTCGAACTCACAAAGATCCGCCTGCCTCTGCCTCCCGAGTGCTGGGATTAAAGGCGTGTGCCACCACCGCCCGGCAAATAAATATTTTTAAAAAATTATTTCACTCTAGTTTTTTTTTTTCTTGCCTGTTTTTAGAAGAAGAATCTGAGGCAGTTACAGGAAGGTAGAATGGTGTCAGCGATAGCAGGAGACCACTGGCAGCAGAGGCAGAGCAGAAGCAGAGCCCTGAGAGCAGGCTGTTCAGATACCAACAGGGGCAGAGCCACAGAACCACAGATGGCCTAGACTGTGGTAAAAGCTGGGCCACAGGAGCAGCCCGAAGTGTTGCTAACAACAGGAGCAGCTCTGCCGGAATTGTTAGTGGCCCCGAAAGCGGCAGAGGAGCAACAGCCATCTTCAGAACCTTCACCATGGTGACCACAACCTTCAGCTTGATCTTCCACCAACTCTGAGTGCCTTGCCAGCTTCCTCCATCTCAATACCACCTAACAGCAGGACCAGCCCTGAATTCTGTAACCACCATCTCTTTCATCTCCATCAATGTTTTATGTGTACCTTAGAGAGTATTATTATTAATTTAACTAATTTAACTTCACAAAGAAATATCAACCTATATGTACATTTGTTAATAGGACTCATGTACTAGTTTATATTAACCAACGTGAAAAAAAAAAATCCCAGAAAGAAATGGCACCTTCCTGACCTTTCTGCAAGGGTGATTCCCTGAGTAGACTATCAATATCTGTGAACTTGGAATGTTGCAAGACCAGAGCCAAATTATCTTGGGTTATCTTTAACCATCTTAATAGCCATTTTATCCTCCTTTGTATCTGACATAGTATCTTTGTGACTATTAGGTAAATCCTTTAGTATATATAAGTAGATACCTAGCTCCCGCCAACCATCATATAGCAAAGGCCTATAGCAGTGATTTCCTGCTTTGCTTTAGCTGACCTACTTAATGTTCCCACATATGTATCTAAAAGTGGCTTGATTTATGGTCTTCTTTGGTTTGTTTGTTGTTTGTTTGTTTGTTTTTATTACTATAAAACTTCATCTAACTGTTACCACATTGAAAAAATAGAATCTTGGATGACCTAAATTTATGTTCCCCAATTGTGGTCACTCATATTTGGCTCCATGTTGCACAAATCCCCAAAGGTCTTCTAATAAAAACACAGAACCAGATATTGGGATAAATGCTGAGAGATCAGAGAGACAAAGGAACAAGCCACTAGAAAAACTTCTCACCACTACTGAATCCTCAGGCCGAATCAAAGGTGAGACCCCATCTCTACGAATCCTCTGACTGAACACCTTTGAGTCCTCAGCCGAAAAATCTTCCTAAGCCAAAAGGGCTCGAATTCCTGTCTCCTCATGCCTTACATGTCTTTCTCCACTTAGCCATATCACTTCCTTCCTAGTGCTGGGATTAAAGGCATGTGACTTCTCAAATACCGATAGCAAAGGCATGAGATTGCAAGTGCTGGGATTGAAGGCATGTAACTCCCAAGTCCTGGGATTAAGTGTGTGTGCCACCACTGCCTGGCCACTATGTTTAATCTAGTGGCTGGCTCTGTTCTCTGATCCTCAGGCAAGCTTTATTTGATACACAATATATCACCACATTTCCCCTTTTTTTCCTAAAATAATGAAAGAAGGTTATAACTAATATAAGAAAAACTATATACAATAAGTATATATATACAATATATATAGTCAAGAATTACATTAACAATGTCCAGTCCCTTAACATGATTTATGGGGACGTGATTTGTTACAACAATGGAATACCCAGATTAACATTCCTCCAATCTCAGAAACAACCCATAAACCAACATATGTTTCTTGGAAAAAATATTAGAAGGTATTGTAAAGAACATTCACAGACCATCCAGATTGTACATGAATAGAGCACAATAGCTGCTGATCTTTCAAAGACACCAACAGCCCTATCTTTAAAATGGTTAACAGACAAGGTTGTATGAATTCAGCAATGGCCTTTAACAACAGAGAAACTACAGGCCTTAGAACAGCTGGCACAAGAGCAATTAAATGCTCAGCATATTAAGGAATCAGCCAGCTCTTGGAATTCTCCTGTATTTGTTACTAAAAAGAAATCTGGTAAGTGGAGAATGGTAACAGATCTAAGGACTGTTAACAAGGTAATTCAACCAATAGGCTTTCTACAATCTGGAATCCCTTCGCCTACTCTGTTACCTAAAGGATGGCCTCTTATAGTTATTGATTTAAAAGACTGTTTCTTTTCAATACCCTTACAAGAAAAAGACAGAGAAAAATTTGCCTTCATGGTACCTACTTATAATTCTCAGCCTGTTAAGAGATCTCAATGGAAGGTTCTCCCACAAGAAATGTTAAATAGCCCAACCCTGTGCCAGTATTTTGTATGACAGCCATTGGAAATAATACATAAACAGTTTCCTCAATCTATAGTTTACCATTATATGGATGACATTTTACTAGCTTTTTCAAATGTAGATACTTTAGAAAGAATGATCAAAGAAGTAAAGAAAATTTTGCCTTTTGGGAGATTACAAATTGCTCCTGAAAGATACAAAGAGGAAATTCTATTAATTATTTAGGATGTAAAATAGATCTACAAAAATTAGACCCCAAAGGGTGCAAATTAGGAGAGACTGATTGCAGACTCTTAATGACTTTCAAAGATTACTAGGAGACATTTTCTGTCTATGGCCCACTATTGGGATAAAAAATAATGAACTGAGTAATTTGTTCAGAACCTTAGATGGTGACAAAGACTTAAATAGTCCAAGAGAATTATCAGCTGAAGCTGAGAGAGAATTGGCATTGGTGTTTAAGTAGTATAACTCTCACCTGCCATGTTGCTACTGAAGCCTGCCACAACCAGGGAACATGTCTCTGTACCAGGCTGGTAATGAGAGACATGAACTAGGAAGCTGTTCTTAGCTTCACTTTAAAGTCTCTTTCTAAGTTTTTTCAGGTTTTAGGTGGAACTCTTGCCCCACTTTGGGTGCCCATTTGTATGATTGGCCAGTAGCCAGGCAGGAAGTGTAGGCGGGTGAGCAGACTAGGAGAAAACTGGGAAGAGGAAAGGTGGAGGAAGGAGATGACAGGCCACTGCCAAAGAAGCAACAAGATATCAGCAGACCAGTAATGTCATGGCCAAGTGACAACATATAGATTAATAGAAATGAGTTTAGTTAAGTTATAAGAGCTAGCTAGCAAGAAGCCTGAACTATAGGCCAAACAGTTTGTAAGTAATATAAGCCTCTGTGTGTTTACTTGGGATGGAGCTGCTGCAGGACTGAGCAGGACACAGGAAAACTTCTGACTACAGCCACTTTCAAGAGAATGTTGTGGTTTTATGTTAACACTAGGTTCCTTTGTGTCAAAGTGTGTCCTTTAGGCTCATTTCAGGTATGGCCAAGCAATTCTCCATAACAGTGAGGTGCCACTAACCTCATATTCTCTCTACTGTGGCTCATCAGTGCATTCCATAGCAATGAGCGACTTTTCATACTCCTGCTGTTTTGAAGATGGTGCGCCCATGTCCATGACTATAAGTGCAAGAAACTCTAAGGTCAAGGACTTCTTCTGTGACCTCTAATAAAAAAAATCGCACTTCCATATTAGTTGACCAAATATCTTAGGCCACTGACCCCATTGACAGCAATATCCAACCTGACTCTTAAGTCAAAACACTGAACAGACTGTGACAATGATCCACAAGAGAGAATGCCAGGCCAATGTGCACATGAAGAGAACCTAGCACTTCCCAGAACAGCCTCACTGATAGCAGCTACCACAGTAGGCATGAGTTGACATCATCTCTTTGAGGTACAGAGAAATGAAAAGGCTATAGAGTAGTGAGAGCTTGAGGAGACATAGATGAGCCATTGATCACTCATAGCTTAATGAGTCATTCTAGAGCAATAAAATGAAAGAAGAAAATAAGAGGGATACAAATGGGAAAGGAAGATGATATTCTCTATATAAGAAACTCCAAAGATTCTCCCAGGAAACTCTTGGAACTTGTGAACACTTTCAATAAAACATGTGAGAGTACAGCATTACTGACAAAAATCTGTAGCCTTCCCATTTTCTTTTTCTTTTTCTTTCTTTTAAAAAGTTTTGAGATTGTAAGTTATTTGCAACATTTCTTCTTTCTCTTTCCTCCCTCCAAATCCTCCCATATATCCCTACTTTTCTTCAAATTCATGGTCTTTTCTTTTTTGCTAATTGTTATTGAATGCATATATGTATATATATGAATATACATTATACATATGAATATACATAGAAATATATTTCTAATATAATCTATTCAGTCTATATAGTGACACCTGTTGTATGTTTTCAGGACTGACCATTTGGTACTGGATAACCAATTGGTATGCTCTTCCCTGGGGAAGGCCACCTCTCCCACTCCCATCTTCCCTCAATTGCCTATAGTTCTTTGTATTGAGCTGAGGCCTCATAGGCTTTTTTCTATGCTATTTGGCATATCCATTGGTGTCATCCTTGTTTGGCTCACATTTGGGCAGTCATGTTGGTAATACTCTATGGATGTAGCTTCTGGTTTTTTTTTTTGTTTTTTGTTTTTTGTTTTTTTGTTTTTTCGAGACAGGGTTTCTCTGTGTAGCTTTGCGCCTTTCCTGGAGCTCACTTGGTAGCCCAGGCTGGCCTCGAACTCACAGAGATCCGCCTGGCTCTGCCTCCCCAAGTTCTGGGATTAAAGGCGTGCGCCACCAACGCCCGGCCTGGATGTAGCTTCTGATATTACTTGGAGACACAATCTCACAGCAAACTCCTTGATCCTTTGGTTCTTACAGTCTTTCCTCTTCTACAATGGTTCCAGAGCCTTAGGTGCAGGCATGTTTTGTAGATGCATCCCTTGGAACTGGAGCCTTCTTATTTTTAATAACAAACATGCTCCAGAAGAAACAAGGGAAGCAATCTCATTGAAAACTGCCTCATAAGCTTCTTCATTGACGGGTGGTAGCTATAGTTATCTGTGAGTATAAGGATAATCATTAGAATGCAGTAATCATGCTGGTCTAAAAAGTGGCAGTAGTAGATTCTTTTCCAAGGTCCATGACTGATGTGGGATGTCATTCTGTATGCTGTGAATATGTGTTGCTCTGATTGGTTGATAATAAAACTGGTCAATGGCAAGGCAAAATAAGATTAGGTGGTACAATCAAACTGAAGATGGAGACGAAGAAGAGCAGAGTCAGGGCAGACACCAGCCAGTCACTGAGGAAACAAGACATGTAGAAAATAAGGTAACAAGCCACAAACCACATGGCAAAGAATAGATAAGAAATATAGGTTAATTTAAATGTAAGAACTAGCTAGTAAAAAGCCTGAGCCATTGGCCAGGAATTTATAATTAATATAAGCCATTGAGTGATAATTTAGGAAGTGACTGTGGAATGAGGCAGGGCAGAGAAAAGCCTCCCATTTGCAAAATGACGTTCTAATGTGGGGCTGAAATTTCCACATAAAACCTGACAAAGTTTACGAAAGAATTCTAGAAATGTAAGAATGGGGTCAAGGTGGCAAGGCTAGCTATTTGGGCAAGAAACTACTCTTGCCTGGACTGCTTGACAGTATGCTTCCTGGACATGCAGGACCCACAGGAAGGTGATCACTAAAACTTTGCCAAAATAAGGTTCCTGCTTCACAGAAGAAACTGCCAGACATTCTGCAGGATACAGAGAAAGGTGATTGATGAACTTTGCCAATACAGGCAGGACAGTCCTTCAAATTTCCTGCTTCACTAAAAAGTCTGCCAGATACCCTAGGCCTATAGGCTGAAGATGGGTGCCCTAACATTATAGAAGAACTTTGGGTGACTTTCCAGGCAGCCACATGTCTCTATCATTTCTAGAGTTTTAGAAGCTGCTTACAATGCACTTCCTATTTACTCAAGTAATATTATGGGGTCTTTGATGGAATTGAAGACTACATAGTTATAATTATAGTTTTCCTTAGTTATGATAAAAGGTAAATTAGATATGAAACTTTAGACTCACCAAGATAAGATAGATAATTGAATGCTTTCTCTAATTTTGTCAAATATAGACTAAATATTGTAACTATAATTCTTGCTTGATAACTATTTTGTTATATGCAATTTACTATGTTAAAGTTAAAACCTCCCTTTTTGACTAAACAGAAAAGGGGGAAATGCTGAGGGATGTCCTTCTGTATGATGTGAATATGTGTTGCTCTCATTAGTTGATAGTAAAGCTGTTTAACCAATGGCAAGGCAGAATAAGGTTAGGTGGTACAATCAAACAGAAGAAGAACAGAGTCAGGGCAGACATCAGCCAGTCATCAAGGAAACAAAACATGTAAAAAAATGAGGTAAAAAAGCCTCAAACCATGTGGCAAAGCATATTTGCAGATGACATGATAGTATACTTGAGTGACCCCAAAGATTCCACCCAGGAACTGATAAAGCTTATAAATACCTTCAGCAACATAGCAGGATACAAGATCAACTCAAAAAAATCAGTAGCCCTCCTATATACAATGGACAAAGAAGCTGAGAAGGAAATCAGAGATACATCACCATTTACAATCGCCACAAATGACATAAAATACCTTGGGGTAACACTAACCAAGCAAGTGAAGGACCTATATGACAAGAACTTTAAGTCCCTGAAAAAAGAAATTGAAGAAGATGTCAGAAAATGGAAAGATCTCCCATGCTCATGGATAGGCAGGACCAACACAGTAAAAATGGCAATTTTACCAAAAGCAATCTACAGATTCAATGCAATCCCCATCAAAATACCAACACAATTTTTCACAGACCTGGAAAGAATAATACTCAACTTCATATGGAAAAACAAAGAACCCAGGATAGCCAAAAGAATCCTGTACAATGAAACAACCTCTAGAGGCATCACAATCCCTGACTTCAAGCTCTACTATAGAGCTACAGTAATAAAAACAGCTTGGTATTGGCATAAAAACCGACATGTGGACCAATGGAATCGAATTGAAGACCCTGACATTAACCCACACACCTATGGACATATAATTTTTGACAAAGAAGCTAAAAGTGTACAATGGAGAAAAGAAAGAATCTTCAACAAATGGTGCTGGTATAACTGGATATCAACTTGTAGAAGGCTGCAAATAGATCCATATCTGTCACCATGCACAAAACTTAAGTCCAAGTGGATCAAGGACCTCAACATAAATCCAGCTACTCTGAACCTGCTAGAAGAGAAAGTAGGAAGTAGTCTTGAACGCATTGGCATAGGAAATCACTTCCTAAATATAACACCAGTAGCGTAGACACTGAGACAAACATTCAATCAATGGGACCTCTTGAAACTGAGAAGCTTTTGTAGAGCAAAGGATACGGTCAACAAGGCAAAGAGACAGACTACAGAATGAGAAAAGATCTTCACCAACCCCACATCTGACAGAGGACTGATATCCAGAATATATAAGGAACTCAAGAAATTAGACATCAAAATGACCAACAGTCCATTTAAGAAATGGGCCATAGAACTAAACAGAGAATTCTCAACAGAGGAAACTCAAATGGCTGAAAGATATTTAAGGAATTGCTCAACATCCCTAATCATCAGGGAAATGCAAATCAAAACAACTCTGAGATACCACCTTATGCCTGTCAGAATGGCTAAGATCAAAAACACTGAAGACACTTTATGCTAGAGAGGATGTGGAACTAGGGGAACTCTCCTCCACTGCTGGTGGGAATGCAAGCTTGTACAACCACTTTGGAAATCAATATGGCGCTTTCTTAGAAAATTGGGAATCAATCTCCCCCAAGATCCAGCTATACCACTGTTGGGCATATACCCAAGAAATGCTCAATCATACCACAAGAGCACTTGCTCAGCTATATTCATATCAGCATTGTTTGTAATAGCCAAAACCTGGAAACAACCTAGATGCCCTTCAACTGAAGAATGGATAAATTGTGGCACATATACACAATGGAATACTACTCAGCAGAGAAATACAATGACATCATGAGGTTTGCAGGCAAATGAATGGATCAGGAAAAATCATCCTGAGTGAGGTAACCCAGACTCAGAAAGACAAATATGGTATGTACTCACTCATAGGAGGATACTAGATGTGGAACAAGATGACTGGATTGCTACTCACATCACCAGTGAGGCTACCTGGAAAACAGGACCCCAAGAAAGACAAGAGGATCACCCAATGACGGAGAAATGGCTGAGATCTACATGAACAACCTGGACATGAGTGGGAGCAATGAAGGGCGAGGGTCGAGGGAAAGAGAGCGGGAGATCCCAGCTGGATCAAGAACAGAGAGGGAGAACAAGGAATAGGAGACCATGGTAAATGAAGACCACATGAGAAAAGGAAGAAACAAAGTGCTAAAGAGGCCCACAGAAATCCACAAAGATACCCCCACAAAAGACTGCTGGCAATGGTCGAGACAGCCGGGACTGACCTACTCTGGTGATGGGATGGCCAAACACCCTAATAGTTGGGCCAGAAACCCCATCCAAGGACTGAAGAATCTGGATGCAGACATCCACGGCTAGGCCCTGGGTGGAGTGCCGGGAGTCTAATTAGCAAGAAAGAGGAGGGTTTATATGAGCGAGAATTGTTGAAACCAAGGTTGGATAAAGCACAGGGACAAATAGCCAAATGAATGGAAACACATGAACTATGAACCAAAGGCTGAGGGGCCCCCAACTGGATCAGGCCTTCTGAATAGGTGAGATAGTCGATTGACTTGATCTGTTTGGGAGGCATCTAGGCAGTGGTACCAGGTCCTGGGCTCATTGCATGAGTAGGCTGTTTGAAACCTGGGACTTATGCGGGGACGCTTGGCTCAATCTGGGAGGAGGGGACTGGACCTGCCTGGACTGAGTCTATCAGGTCGATCCCAGTCCTCGGGGGAGACCTTGATCTGGAGGAGGTAGGAATGGGGGTGGGCTGGGGGGAATGGGAGGGGGGCAGGAAGGGAGAGAACAAGGAAATCTGTGGCTATTATGTAGAACTGAATAGTATTGTAAAATAAAATAAAATAAATATGGGTTAATTTAAATGTAAGAACTAGCTAGTCATAAGCCTGGGCCATTGGCCAAGCATTTATAATTAATATCAGCCTTTGGGTGATCATTTGGGATGTGGCTGTGGAACAGGGCAGGACAGAGAAAAGCCTCTGTTTACACATGACCTTACCAGCCCCAGAGAGCTGGCTAGACTGCCAATACTGGACATGATTTCCCTCCTGTTGAACATGCCTTAAATGCAATTAGACATCTACTGCTTTCCACTGACACAAGAGTGCCACCTACTGTACCTTCATGCCTATCTCACCATGCTGGTAATTGCCATGGCTCACAGATGTTCCAGCCTGGTAGGACTGTTTAATTGCTCCCCTGCCTTGGGAGCTTACATAGTATTTTCTGGAACCATGGAAGCCAGACTGCAGAAAAGAGGCTTTCAGGTCAGATCAAACTCAAACTTTCTGAATCCTGTGTCCTAAGTGTGTGGTGTCTTCAGCAATAATGGCCCACCTTCAACCCCCAAGAGGAAATCAAAGACTATACTGATAATCCATATTGTTTTGAGAGTCACTCAGACTTCCTTAACCAACTATTCAAGAGGAAATTATTGCTGGCTTAAGTTTCTTCAAGATATAGAAGATAGATAGATAGATAGATAGATAGATAGATAGATAGATAGATAGATAGATAGAGACAGATCACATATAGTTGTATATAGTGTATAATTATATGTAGTTATATATAGTTTATAATATATCTTATACAGTGTATCATTTTAGGTAAATATACAATAATATATTTGAGGCTTTATTAAACAGCCCTGGTGTCATTTGTCCCTCCTTTTCCTTCTGCATTGACCTCCTTTCCTCCTCCCCAGTTGGAAACTCCTTCCTACTCCTTCTTCTGCTTCCCACTTCATATCACCAGAATCCTGCTATTCCCCTCCTCGCCCACCACTCATAGTCCCTTTATTCTTTCCTGGTTTCATGGTTACTCCGTGTTGTATACTCACATGTGAGGATTTGGAGGTAGGAACTGCAGTTGAGAGGAAATGTATGGACTTTGTCTTTCTGGGTCTTGGATATCTCACTCAATGTAATCTTTCTAGGTGTATCCATTTTCCAGAAAATTTCATGCAGAGATCAACAAAAGATCATAGGGACTACAGCATCTACATTACATCTCCTGCACCTTAGCTCAAGGAACTTATCTGGAGGTTGTTGGATGATTTTGGAATTTGGCCTGGGAAAATCATTGAGTTCTCAGTATGTGAAGAAAGAGGAACTTATTCACTGCTGGGAGGAGTGTACACTGGTGTAGCCATCATGGAAATAAAAATGAAGATTTATTAATAAGCTAGAAACAGAATTTCTAAATGACCCAACTATATCACTCCTGGGTATCTACCCAAAAGACTCCATATGCCTCTACATAGATACCTGCACATCCAAACTAATAACTACTCTATTCACAGTATCACAGAAATGGCATCAGGCAAAATGCCCATCAATATATGAATGGATTATGAAAGTATTGTGGTGATATTGTGTTCCCCATAATATTGTGCACCCTAATAAACTTATCTGGAGTCAGAGAACAGAATAGCCTCTGGATATAGAGGCTAGAAACTGGTGGTACACATGCCTTTAATCCTAGCATTCCAAAGGCCGAGATCCGTCTGGATCTCTGTGAGTTCAAAGCCACACTGGAAACAGCTAGGCATAGTAACAAGAGCCTTTAATCTAAGGAAGTGATGACAGGAAGCAGAAAGATATTTAAGGTGCGAGGACGAGGAACTAGAGCCTGGTTAAGCTTTTAGGCTTTGAGCAGCACAGTTCAGCTGAGATCCATTTGGATGAGGACTCAGAAGCTTCCAGTCTGAGGATACAGGGTCAGCTGAGGAACTGGCAAGGTAAGGTGGCTGTAGCTTGTTATGCTTTTATGATCTTCCAGCATTTGCCCCAATATCTGGCCCGGGTTTGGTTTTATTAATAATACCTTTTAAGATTCTTGCTACAAAGTGTGGTACATATACACAGTACAATTTTATTTAGCCATAAAGATAAATGGAATGATACAAATTGCAGAAAAATGAATGGACCTGGGAAGTGTTATATTGAGAGGGGTAACCCAGATTCCAGTACAAAAATACCACATGTTCTCTCTCATATGTGATTCCTATCTTCTCATGTTTATGTATGTATATCAATGTGTAAGGGAGGGAGAGTAGAAGCTCAGAAATTAAACAGCAGCTCAGGAGAGGGGGAAAGTATTTCAGGAGAAGATAACCATATAATTAAATCTCAATAACTGGCATCTATGCTTTATATAAATTCCAAAAAGTCAGGATTGATTTAATTAGTGCCTAAATATTAATGAGAAATCTTAAATCCTTGATTATACCTTGTTAGCATTCCTGTTAATATTTATAACCATATGTAGTTCTTCTGAATGTCACTGAAAATGTGGTATTCTGTTTCTGCACAATTCTGCACATTTAACCACTTCTTATGAGTTTCATTTCTATTTTGATCTTGGTGCCTTTCACCCTTAATTATCTCTAATTATGTAGATTTAAACCCTCTAGTAAAAAATACATCAGAATTACAAGCAGATTTTCTTATTTCAATGTTTATTTTACTTGAGTGGCAGTAGCAGAGAATACTGACAGATATGTTGTAGAACATTTGCCATTGGAGGGCAACAACATAGTTTATATCCTTCAAAGGAAAACCAGCAGTTCTGTGCTTCTATCTCATCTTTCTCTCACAGATCACACACAACTTAAGCATTTTCTTCCACAGTAAAAGAAAACTCAGCAAAAACTCAAATACAAGCCATTCTTCCTTCATCTCATTCGGAGAGCACAGTTATCATTATACACCCTTAATGTAGCTGATGACAGCACTTACAATGTTCATGGAGCGGGGGGAAAAGAGAAAGGCTGCTTATCAAACAAAATGATGCATCGGTGAAAGCCATCCTCCACATGGTCAGGTCACAGGGATACCCTTGTCTTCCAAGCACTTCTTGTAGAGCAAGGCATCATCACGGAGGGTGTCATTATCATAGTTCACCGGGAATGTCTGAGGAATCTGAACAATGATCTTGTCATCTCTTAGGAGAGGTAAAATTTTTGCATCTAAAATATGCTTGGTTTCCAGATAGGCAGCTGAGATGAAAGGTCACAACTTGGGCTGGAAATTTTTACTCCTGAACCTTTGGGGAATGTTGTCAGAGCTGAAATACTTCTTGTATTTCTTCCAGATATTCAGGGATACACAAGCTCCTGTCCACATGGCATCTTTCCAAGAGCAGTCAATGTCCAGGTACTTACAAATAAGTGTAATCATTAAGTCTCTGATAAAAAATGGGAGATTTTGTTTCTGCATTTGTGATGGGAATTGGAAATTGCTGATCTGCACAATTGGAGTAATCAGAACTTGAGCCTGGATCTGGGGGAGATTGGCTTGACGGACCAAAATCTGAGTGACAGTGGCCACAGTCTAACCTCCAATACTTTCTCCACAGAGCACCACCCGGGAGGGGTCTACCCCATAGGTTTGCAGGCCCTTCAGGGAGTGGATGGAGGCATTCATGCAACCCAAGTAAATGGCAGGGTGATGGTGGTCAGGAACCTTGTGGTACCTAAGAAGGGTGAATAAGGCACATGCGCATATACACACAGGTCACTGAAGGCCATTGCAAACAGCATTCTCTATGCTCACAGGAGACCAAACATGATCCTCAAAATGACCCTAATTAAAGATGTCTGTCTTTGTTTCTCTTACTTGGAACCCAAAGAAACCTGTCTAGAGTCAAGGAGACAAGGAATTTCCATTCCAACCCACACCATGATTCATAGGTGAGTAGTCAGGACCAGGTGAATTCAAAGCTGTTTCTTTGGAAATCAGAAAAACCAGCAAATATCCAGAGATGACAACTGGAACTTTGATGGCCCCACCTCTCCATGGACTCACCTTTCCATGATGTATTGAGCATGTGTTGAGCATTGGTAAAAATCACTGCCAGCCACTCTCAAGTATTTTCTTGCCTACTTTAGTGGGGAAGCTCCTTTAGTTGAGCTGGTAACAAACAGCAAGGTAGAAATACTGGCTATAGTGACACCAGACCAGTGGCTTCAGAATGACAACAGAGGCAGAGGCAGAACCACGCGAGTAGACAAGGATGAGAACCATCAATGGCCAGGCCAAAGGAGCAGCCAGAAGCTATTATAGCAATACGGCAGACTTGCAGAAACTACTAGAAGCACTGATTAAGACAGTGGTAAAGATGAGAGCACACCAGCAAGAGAAAATAAATGCTTTCCAAAGCATCATCCCAGCAAGCTCCATCTTCAACTTGACATTCAGCTGACCACCCAACAACATTACACAATTTCAATACCATTCCCCTGCTAAGAGTGGAGCCAGGCTTAGGTCTGTATCCACTGTATCAGTCCTTCCTTCAGTGTTTCAAAGGTTTATGTGTTTCTAGAATGTAGTCTTTTATTTTAATTAACTTCACAAAAATATGACCCTGTTTATAAAGCTTTGACTAGGGCTTACCCATGAGTCTCCACTACCTGGGAGTCCTCATATCGTTGCAAGTCCATCATGTTTATTTAATGTAAGGTGAAGTAACTCTTCATATGGGCAGAGTGCTCTTTAATTTCATACACTCTCCAAAACCAGTCATTCATGCACTCCATAGTGATGGGCATCTAGAGAGGCATCAGATATTTTGTAGGTAATGTATAGGGTGTGAGTGCAAGAAACTCATGAGGGAAGGGTCCCTGACTCTGGTCTCCATTCACAAAAAAAATATCCACCCAAGAAATGCACTCATCTGTGAATAAGTCACCAATAGTTGCAGGCCACACACCCCACCATCAGCACCACTGAGTCTGTCTCACTAGCCAGGAGGTTGCCCAGGCCATGGTAAAAGTCTGCAAGAGAAGACCCAGTGTTAAAGCAGTTGTGACAAGAACCAAGCACTTTCCACCGCAGCCCCTCAGACAGCAGCTACTGTCCTGCACCCAGAGATGACATCTCCTCTCTGAAGTTCAGAGAAGTTCAGTGGCTACAGGACATGAAGGGCAGGAAGAGACAGAAGAGACAAGATTGCAGGGGGAATCCAGGGGGTGGGAGAGGCTGCAGTGCAGCAGTGAGAAGCTCTGAAGTGTATTTTGGGGTTCTTCAGGTGGGAAGAGAAGACTGAAGCTAAAGATGACGACTGGAGCCCAGACACTGTGTTCTGGGTTTAGCAGTGAAGGGGAGGAAGTGAACGGATTTTCTCACCATGTGTCAGCCAAGCTGAGCAAAGTGCAGGAATCTGAGGGTGTTGTGAAAAGGCAGATATGGCCAGTACTATGAGTGCAGAGGAAAGGTAGGAGTCACATCTAGTTCCAGGACAGCCCTTCTCTGACATGCTGCCCCAATGTAGACTTAGATCAACATAGAAATCATTGCTGTGTAAACTACAACCCACAGACTGGGGTGAGCCTGAACTCTGCACCCATCCTCTCCTTAGGAGGCTCCACCTTCTACCTTCATTACTCCCTCCTGACAAGTCCTCATGAGAACATGTGCCAGATTCTACCTTTGATGAGATCTTACTTCTCACCTTGAATGGAAGCTCCTTACCCAGGCTTCCAATCATAGCACCTGCTCCATGATAAAAGATGATGCCTCGGTGGGGTTTGGAAGACACTACCTTGGGCTTGAACAGCCTCACAGGGACTGTTCCAAAATGTGCGTCAGTCACCAACACATTAGGATCCTTCTTTATCATCATTAGGCCTTGGAGAAACTGTAAAAACCTGGGCACGACACAAATTCTCAGTTTCTCTAGTATGTTCCCCTGTAGTAGACAAAGGATGGAAAGTGAGGCATAAGACAGTACGGTGGGCAAGTAGAAGCTGGAGCCACTTAGCATTGCTCAGGTGTATTCACATTCCTCACTTACTTACGGCATGCGCGAAGGAGTGAAGGGAACATAACTCACTGTGCATTCTTTACAGACAGGTGAGCATGTTCGAACTTTTCTTCCCACAAGATCCTGAATGAATGATGATGTTGCTGTGATTGAAGTGTTGGCCTCCATCATTACTCATTCAAATTCCATTGCCAGTGTTAAGAGGTCAGCAGTTTAAATGGTGATGATGTGGTATCCTCTTAAATCCTGTATGAGGTGACTGGGATAAGCATCTTCATGAGAGGCTCCTGACAGTGAGGTCACCTGGTTTTTCTGTCCTATGAGCATAGGCATACTTTCCTTTTCTACTAACAGGTGACATAAGATGGCCCATTGCTGGAACCACTGCTCTGGGGATTCCCAAACTCCAACAACAGATACAGCTATTACTCCTTGCTCTGGGCTAAACCAAACTGTTTGGTGTGGTCATAGCAGGCCAAAAAGGTAAAAAGATGGACAGAGACCCCATCGAGGTGCCTTACGATGAAAGACCCAGATAATTGAGAAAATCAATAGAATATTTTTATCTGTTAGATCTTGCTAATGCATATTTTCTTAGTGTTTCTTTGATCCCTGGATCTCAAGGCCAATTTGTATTCACTTGAAACCATCAATAGAAAACCTTGAGAATTATAACCACAGTCTCAGTATTTGTCATGGGATGGTGACCCAGAACCATGCTTTATTAACCTACCCATCCTCTGTAAAATTAAAAAAAAAAAAAAGATTCCATTGCATAGAATGATAATCTCTTAGTGTTCTACAAATTCAGAATTCACATAAATGGAATACAGATGCATGTCAAGAACAGATGTTGGGGGATGAGAGATCAATCCAACAGAGTACAAGGAGCAGGCATAGCTATAAAATTCTTGGGAGTGCTATGGTCCAGTAAGACATGTATGATGCCGGACAAAGTAATTGAGCAAACCTACACAACCCAGTGTCTGCAAATGTAAGAGATGTACAAATATTCTTAAACTCCTGGGATGCTGGCAGATTTTTCACATGCCAGCTTGCCCACTATACAACTTGGTAAAGAGAGTGACCATATGGAACTGAGACAAAAAGGCACAATGGACTTTTAATGAGGCTTTGATAAACTATTAATCTGAAGGCTTAGATCATTGTAGGACCACATAAACAGCTGTTGGCACTTCTACCCCAGTGGGGACAACAGATATGTGTGGGGCATGTAAATAAGTCAAGTGACCCGAGAGAGACTAGGAAGTACACTACATCGAACCTGCATATTTCAGGGAGGGATGCAAATATGTGTGCATGGACACCAAAACAGGCTTCTTGCAAGCATTTCCATGTAAACAACTGACTATCAAAGCCACTCTAGAGCATCACACAACTCAGTGGTAAATGTGGGCACTCACAGAGACTTGGTGGTAACAAGAGTAGCCATTTCACACACTGATGTGCCAAAGGTGACTGAATACAAGCAGGTTCAATGACACATCCACCACCATACAGACCGACTGGGCCTGGGTTACTTTTTTAATAGATTATTAAAACAATAGTTAAAGAGCTTAAGTACAGAGGCAGCCTGCAGGGGTGAAAAGGGCACCCCCAGAGGTCATAACTTTGTTAAATGAAAACCCCAGGTGCCAGACATGGGTTACCTCCCTACAAGTTGTTGGCCAGGGTGGCACCTGAGGCCCCATAAAACATAAAGGCTCTGGCCACTGTGGTTGGATACCTGCCAGGACTAGATGTTAAAACTATTGTTAAAGACATCATGTGATCTGGCTGCAGTACAGGAAGATGAGACAGAGGTGGAAGTTTTCTTCTTACTGACTATCTTCATAGTGCCAGAATGTGCTTTGTGGGCTGCTGGAGGTAAACTGTCACAGAAAGACCTGCTCATCTATGGTCCCTGCATGCTATAGTACCAAATGCCAGAAAAGATGTACCTTCATATGAAATAGGGACATGGCTATTGTGGAACAATGAACAGCTTTCCATTGCACGTAAGACCCACTACACATGAGAGAGTTCGTATCTGGTACTGTAAACTAAGACAAAAACCCAGTGGCTAGGGAGGTCACAGCTTCCAGAGGAAGATTCTACAAAGAAAGAGAACCAACTTCCCTCATGAATACTTTTGCAAAAATACTCACAAATAGAATTCAAGAACACATCAAAAGATCATCCACCATGATAAAGTAGGATTTATCCCAGAGATGCAGGGATGTTTCAACATATGAAAATCTGTGAATGCAATCCACCATGTAAACAATCTGCAAGAAAAAAACACATGATCATCTCATTCAATGTTCAAAAAGCTTTTGACAAAAATCCAACACCCCTTCATGACAAAAGTTTTGGAGAGATCATGGATACAAGAATTATACCTAAACATAATAGAGACAATTTACAACAAGCCTATAGACAACATCAAATTAAATGGAGAAAAACTCAAAGCATTTCCACTATAATCAGGAACAAGACAAGCCTGTCCACTCTCTATATTTCTATTCACTATACTACTTGGAGTTCTAGCAGGAGCAATAAGACAACTAAAGGAGATGAAGGGGATACAAATTGGAAAGAAGTCAAAGTATCACTATTTGCAGATGATACAATAGTATACATAAGTGATCCCAACAATTCTTACCAGGAAACTCCTACAGTTGATAAATGCCCTAAGAAAAGTGACTGAATACAAGATTAACTCAAAAAAACAGTAGACCTTTTATATACAAATGAATAACAAGTTGAGAAAGAAATCAGGAAAACAACACCTTCATGATAGCCACACATAATATAAAATATACTGGAGTAATTCTTATCAAGGAAGCGAAAGACTTGGATGATAATAACTTCATGTCTTTAAAGAAGGAAATTGAAAAATATATCAGAAGATTGAAAGATCTTTGATTTTCATGGATTGGTAGGATTAACATAGTAAAAATGGCTCTCTTACCAAAAACAATCTAAGATTCAACACCATCCCCATCACCATTTGAACACCATTTTACAGACTTTAAAAGAATACTCAACTTCATACAGAAAAAAATAACCAGAATAGCAAAAAGACATAGACCAGTGATAAACTACAATTAAAAAGTTGTCACATGTTTAACAAAAACCAGAATAGCTAAAATAATGCTCTAGAATAAAGGAACTTCTGGGGGTTATGGTGGTGTTTTATTTGTACTGAAATGTGATTTTAATTGTATGTTAATAAAGTTGCCTGGGGGGGAGGGTCAGAGCTATTAGAGCCATAGCAAGAGCATGGCGGTGGTGGCGCATGCCTTTAATCCCAGCACTTGGTAGACAGAGCTAGGTAGATCTCTGTGTGTTCAAGGATACAGCCAGCATTGGAGACACGCCTCAATCCCAACCATAGAAGACCTGAACGTCTCTGCAGACAGGCAGTGAAGAGGCAGTCATGTGTCTGGGTTTACAACCAATGAGAAGGCAGAACAGAAAGACTATATAAAGACAACCACACAGGAAGTAGGCCCCTTTTTTGGAGAGGTCTCTTGGCTAGCTGGAGCAGGCAGGTAAGGCTCTTAGCTCTGATCTCTTGGCTTTCTTCTTTGCATTGGTTTTGTGTTTCTTATTTAATAAGTTGGTTGGTTACATCTACATTTGGCACTCAACATGACAAGAATCCATTAAAAACTGCTTGGCTTGATGGCAGGTCCGGTTGCCTGCAAGGGCTGCCGGCTGCCTAGCCCGGGGCCCAGGTCAGCTTTGTCTGAGGCTGGACTGACTCTAGCCCCAAGCGGTTACACACAGCTGGAGCTACTTGGTTAAAGCTGGTGCTACAAACAACTCAGGCCTGCCCTGTGGAACAGGGCCCCTGCCTGTAAAGCCAACGCACATGGTCGGAGCTTAAGGAAGCTAGAGCCAAGCCTTGACTCGGCTCAAGAGGGAACATGTGGCTGGATTTAAGCTTTAGCTGGCTACGCTTTCTTGTATTCTCTCTCTCTCTCTCTCTCTCTCTCTCTCTCTCTCTCTCTCTCTCTCTCTCTGTGTGTGTGTGTGTGTGTGTGTGTGTGTGTGTGTGTGTCTTTCTCTTTCTCTCTCTGCATTCACATCTCAGACACTAGGAGGCTGTTTTGAAATTCCCTCAGATTTCTACTGTTCTACGCAGAATTGGTAAGTCACTTAACATATCAGATATTTTAAAGGAAACTATTTAAAAGAGAAATTTTTTCCACATTTGAAAAAATGGGTTTTATGTGTACATTGGGAGAAAATTGGGCTTTGTTGAAATTTTAGGTAGTCTGACAATGGAACAACTATATGAGAAGATTAATATTGATTGAATTATGCAGTTTATTACCATACTTATCCTCATTTTACTTTTTAAAAAAATAGTCAATTTAAGTGCCAGGATTACAGTTTTAGAAAAACTTGTTAAACCTGTAATAATGAATCATAGAGAAATTCAAATTCAGACAGAAGAAATTAACAGTGAAGTTGTTTCAAGATTGGATCATAAGGTTACAAAAAGAAAGCCTGTTTTCACACAGTCACCCTTAATTTATCCTGTAACTGTACAGCAGTTGCCTAATCAAATGACTACACAAAATATTTAGGCTCCAATTGAAATGTTGGATTTAAAAAGGTTTAAGGAGGCAATAGTATCTTATGGCATGCATTCCCCATATGTAAAGCAAATGTTAAACTCTTGGTCAACATATAATAGGATTGTACCACAGGACTGGTGGGACCTTGCACAAGGTGTTCTGGAACCCAGCCAGAGACTTCAATTTCTGACCTGGTTTAAGGAGTAGGCTAAAAACATAGAAAAACAATGGAGGGATAAAGGAATACAAGTTTGCCAGGATCAGCTTGTTGGAGAAGGCCAATATGCTTCAGTACAAACACAATGTTTATATGATGTCCAAACCCTAATTTTATGTCGAACTGCAGGCTTGAATGCATGGGACAGAGTTGAGAAACTCTGGGGAAAAACTGAGTCATTTACAAAGGTTATACAAGGCCCAAAAGAATCTTTCACAGATTTTTTACAAAGACTAGAGAATTATCACCTGAAGCTGAGAAGGAATTGGTCTTGGTAGAAAAGAAAGTACATGAAGGACACATGGATCATATTGATCCAAAGCTGGATTGCATTTTGCTTATTTTACCTTCTAGGCATTCTCCTACTGGAATATTAATGCAGAGGGAAGATATTATATTGGAATGCATATTTTTACCAAATAAACCAAATAAAAAATTAAAAACTTATGGGGAAAAAATCTCTGACTTGATTTGGAAAGGAAAATTGAGACTTTGTCAATTAGCAGGAATAGACCCAGCAGAAATTGTCGTACCTTTAACTAAGGAGGACATTGAAAAATTATGGACAGAAAGTGAACCTTGGCAAAGAGCTTGCAGTAATTTTTTTGGAGAAATTAACAGCAAATATCCCAAAAGCGATAGAATTGATCTTATAAAGAGAGCTGATTGTATCTTGCCTCGAATTGTACGGGAAAACCCCATATCTGGAGTTCATACATTTTATGCAGATGCCAACAAACAAGGAAAGGCAGGTTACAAATCAGAAAATTTAAGTAAAGTAGTTCAAAGTCCTTATAATTCAGTTCAAAAATCAGAATTGTATGCTATTCTGTTGGTATTAATGGATTTTTCAGAACCTCTCAACATAGCAACTGACTCTCAGTATGATGAAAGAGTGATATTACATATTGAGACTGCAAAATTTATCCCTGATGCTTCAGAATTAACTTCATTATTTATTCAATTACAAGATACACTCAGGAAAAGAAGTCATCCTTTATATATAACTCACATTCGATCCCATACTGGTCTGCCAGGCCCTCTAGCACAAGGCAATGATGAGATTGATAAATTATTGATAGGAAATGTGCTGGAGGCCTCAGAATTTCATAAAAAACATCATGTCAATAGTAAAGGTTTAAAAAAGGATTTTTCCATAACTGGCAACAAGCCAAAGAAATAGTAAAGAAATGTCCTACTTGTTCCTTCTACAATCAAAAGCCATTACCAGCAGGATGTAACCCAAAGGGTACTCAGAAGAATGAAACCTGGCAGATGGACGTGTTTCACTTTGCAGAATTTGGAAAATTGAAATATGTACACCACACCATCAATACTTATTCAGGATTTCAATGGGCAACTGCTTTGAGTTCTGAAAAAGCTGATTCTGTAATCACTCATTTGCTAGAAGTTATGGCCATCATGGGTATACCTGCACAAATCAAAACTGACAATGCTCCATCATATGTCTCTGTTAAAATGAAGCAGTTTTTTGTTTATTACAATATAAAGCATATTACAGGTATACCACATAATCCTACAGGTCAAGCAGTTATAGAAAGATCAAACAGAACTCTAAAGGATATGCTAAATAAACAGAAAGGGGTAACAAAAACCCCCAGAAATAGACTGCATAATGCTCTACCAACTTTGAATTTTCTTAATGCCAATGAGAAAGGAACAACAGCTGCAGAGAGACATTGGATAATAGAAAAAAACTACAGAATTAAATCAGCCTTTATACTTTAAGGATGTGCTGACCTCAGAATGGAAACCAGGGTATGTATTACATTGGGGACGAGGTTTTGCTTTTGTTTCTACAGGAGAATATAAGCTGAGGGTACCATCAAAATTGATAAAGGTTCAATTTGAACAAGAGAAACCTCTTAATTAGAGGAGGTGATAGTTCATCAACTAGCATGAACATCCAATTTAAACTAACTTATACCAGTAACACATGCCTTTTCATTTAATCAGATAATAACTTGCCAAAAAGGAACATCCCCAAATTTAGTCTTGGGGAAAGGTTTTGGTTTTTGTCTTTTAGGAGAATGAAGGTTAAGGAATCTGAAGAACACTGGACAAATGAGACAACTGAAGAAAAGGGACAAATCATCTATCCCAGGAAACAGAGTGAAATGGTGTATGGGTATATCATCTAAAAAATTTTTATAAGTCTTCCTAAATGTTTGTTTTTGCTTTTCTCTAAAGATTTAACACTATTGGTCTTCTAATAGTCCAAGTTCAATTAAAATTTAAAGCTGACTTTGGAGTTGGAGAATGGCTCTCTCCTTCTTTAAACTCAAGCATGTTGTTAAAAGGAAAATGCAAACTCCCTGTATCATGCCAGAATAAAAGAGCCATCTTCTGCTATGGGATAGGAGAAAAGCCAAATTAATTAAGGGACTATTCTATTACTAATCTCAACTCTTTGATTCTATTCTGATTCTTTAAACTTTTCTTAAAGTATGAATTTTATATCAAAATTTACAAGATTAATATATATAGATATATATATACATTTTAAACGTTGTTAAAATATGAATGGTCATATAGAGTACTAAATAATTCTAGAAAAAAGGCTTCAATTAGCTGCATATATATGTCTTTGTGTTCAAGTCTCTTATCAGTTTTCTGCAGGAAATCATGGTCAGGCCTAACATCAACTGAAGTCTCCAGGAAGAAAATGGGGTCCCACAACAATAACAATTCCACATGGACAATAGTAATATCACTAAGCTGACAAACATCATCTACAGATCAGCTTTGAACTACAATGTGCTCAGAGCAATTTTGAGATGACTAGCTGAGATGATCCAGTCTCAAAGGCTACTTGAATAAGGACTTGAGATAAACCCTGAACTTTGGCATTATACACAGACTGGATAATGAAGGATATAATTACCTTTCCTAGAATTTGACAATTAACCTAAAATTTTTCTTTCAGGATAAGGATAACTTTGCCCATACCCAGCAGGAAGCAATTTTAAGAATACAACGCCCACATTCTGAAAGAGGTGGTGTAGGGCGGGTGATTTTTTTGGTCTTTTTAACGGGTTCTGGGTCTGGGAAAATTTTCATTGTTTAGAGGGGTTGGTTACAAGTTGTTGTCAAGGATGAGGAAAAAGGCTAACCAAAGGAGATTAGATTTAATGTTCTTGATTAAAAAAAGAAAGAAAGAAAGAAAAGAAAAAGACAATTACTAGTTTTAAATACTTTACATTGGATTGGATTGTTTTATATTGTATACAAATTATATATATTGAAATTGATATTGTTAGAAAGTGCTATATGTATATTTCTAATTGTACTTATACCATTCATTTAACAATGTAATGCAATTTTCTGATCCTTGAATGTTATAATTACCAACTATTAGGCTATAAAGAAATGAAAGTTAATAGTTAGACATTGCAGTAGAACTTGTAGTCATATTAGTTATATTTTAAAATTGAGCAGATATATTTTAGATAGACAGGTCATCTTCAAACCCTTCAGAGATCTACAGAATATGGCATTTAAAATGTTTTAATAACTTAGAAAATTTTTCTTTTTTGTTGTGACTATGAGACATGTCGTTTCCTGGCAGTACCAATCTACTTCAGAAAAAATATGGGCATTGAAGAAACTGCATATGGAGTTAACTTTCATTGTGGCAAAAGTTAGCCACTGGACAACAAAGTATCCTCAAATCAACAGGACAAAATGAACAGACAGGACATGAAACAAAAGACTACTGATTCTTGCCAAAACAAGTGTGGTTATGGCTTTATCAAAAGGCATCTTCTGAGGCCAGGACAATATGGCACCATCCCTGAAGTGGCCTTCGCAATCCGGAAAAGGTACAGTGCCCTTTTCTTCGAAGGCAGCTGAACAGGCAGTGGACTGATGGCTTCTGATGTGCAATGGAACAGTAGCTGAAACAGTTATTCTTGAAGAGTAACTAAGCTCACGCCTCTCAATAGAAGACTAGCATTTAATAGAGGGATGTGGAGAAGAAGGGGATGCTGAGATGAAGCCATATATACACAGCCAAGGAGAATGGACAGCTTAATTCAAAAACCATCAACAATTTCCAGAATTTAAAATCCTGAATCATGACATGACACTAGTGGAATTCTGGTGTTTCTGGTACATGGACTGCTCTCACCCAATGTGAGGTTGAACTGTTGACCTTGTGTACATCCTACTTCACAAATGAGCCTGTCAGATATGCTAAGCCTATAGGCTGAAGGTGATGCCCCAGCACTGCCGAGAAACCTCAGGTGACTGTCCAGGCAACTGGCTGTTTCTGTCAACTCACAAATTTTTTGGAAGTTGCTTGCATGCACTTCCTGTTTTTATTTTTGTTAGCTAATATTATTTCTTTCTTGGGTCTCTGAGGGAGTTGAAGATTAGTTAGTTATAGTTGAAGATTAGTTAGTTATATTTGAAGATTAATTAGGATAGAAAGTGAATTAGATACATTTTGGACTTACTGAAATAGGATAGATAATGAAATTATTTTCTCTGAATCTGTCAAATACAAATGAACTAGACATTGTTTAGGTATTTATTACTTGTATATATTGTATATAGTTATTGTACTTTTGTATATAGTTTTTCTTTTGTTAGTTATAACCTTTTTCTTTTTTTCTTTTTATTAAAATAGAAAAGGGGAAATATGGTGGTATTTTATTTGTACTGAAATGTGATTTTAATCATATGTTAATAAATAAAGTTGCCCAGGGGTCAGAGCTATTAGAGCCATAGCAAGAGCATGGCAGTGGTGGCACACGCCTTTAATCCCAGCACTTGGTAGACAGAGCTAGGTAGATCTCTGTGTATTCAAGGATACAGCCAGCATTGGAGACACACGCCTTTAATCTCAATCCCAACCATAGAAGACCTGAAAGTCTCTACAGACAGGCAGTGAAGAGGCAGTCATGTGTTTGAGTTTACAACCAATTAGAAGGCAGACAACCGCACAGGAAGTAGGCCCCCTTTTTTGAGAGGTCTCTTGGCTAGCTGCAGCAGGTGGGTAAGGCTCTTAGCTCTGATCTCTTGGCTTTCTTCTTTGCATTGGTTTTGTGTTTCTTATTTATTAAGATGGTTGGTTACATCTACAGGGGGTGCCACCATCTCTGATTTCAAGCTGTACTATAGAGATATAGTAATAAAAACCACATGGTATTGTCATCAAAACAGACAGGTTGATCAATGGGCTCTATTTAAAGGCTCAGACTTAAATCCACACACCTCTGGACACCTGATTTATGAAAAAGAAGCCAGAAATATACAATGGGAAAAAAAGCATCTTCAACAAGTGTTGTTGGTCTAACTGGATGTTGGCATGTAGAATGCAAATATATTCATATCTTTCACCCTACATAAAACTCAAGTCCAAGTAGATTAAAAGACGTTAAAAAAAGAACACTGAACCTGATAGTAGAGAAAGTGAAGAATAGCCCTGAGCACACTGGCACAGGAGACAACTTCCTGAACAGACACCAATAGCACAGGCACTAAGTTCAACAATTAATGAGTGGGACCTCATGAAACTGAAAATCTTCTGGATGAGAAAGTACAATGCCATTAGAACAAAATGGCAGCCTACAGAAGGAAGAACGTTTTCATGAACTCCACATCCTACAGAGGGTTAATATCCAAGATATATAAAGAACTCAAGATACTAGACATCAACAAACCAGTTAATCAAATTCAAAAATGTGGTACAGATCTAAACAGAATTCTCAACAAAGTATTCTCAAATTGGCAAGAAACGCTTAAATAAATCTTCAAAATCCTTAGAAATCAGGGAAATGCAGATCAAATCAACTTTGAGATTTCATCTTATACCTGTCAGAATGACTGAGATGAAAAACACAAGTGATAAAAGTTAATGTTGCCAAGGATGTGAAGCTAAAGGAGAATTCCTCTAATGCTGGTGGGAGTGTGAACATGTACAGCCACTCTGGAAATCAATATGGCAGTTTCTCAGAAAATTGGGAATTGATCTTCCTCAAGTACCAGCTATACCACTCCTGGACATATACCCAAAGGATGCTCTACCCCACCAAAAGGACACATGCTCAAATATGTTCATAGCTGCTTCATTAATAATAGCCAGGAACTGGAAACTACCTAGGTGCCCCTCAACCAAAGAATGGTAAAGATGTACATTTACACAGTGAATTATTTCTCAGCTCTTAAAAAATGGCAAGATGAAGTTTGCAGGCAAATGGATGAAACAAGAAAAAAATGACCCAGAGTGGTGTTACTCAGACCTAGAAAGACAAAAAGGGTTTGAGTCAGTTATGAGTGGATATTAGCTGTAAAGTAAAGCACAATCCTGCTACAATCCACAGACCCAGAGATGTATGGTAACAAGAAGAACTCAAGGGGCACACTCAGATCTCCCTGGGGAGGAGACTAGAATAGATTTTTCAGGTGGGCTGAGGATGGATTGGGATGGAAACAGGAGTGATCAGGTGTAAGGGGAGGGCTGGAGAGAGAGAGAGTCCTGGAGAGACACTTGGAACTGGGAGGCATTGCAGGTACCAGGTAGAAAACTAGTGCAACAGAAACTCCCTGAAATCTCTGGGGTGACTCTAGCAAAGACTCCTGAAATTGGAGATGAACCAGCCATCTGATGTAATCTGGCAAGGCTCCCAGGGGAGGGATTGGGACACCAATCAAGCCACAAAACTTTTGACCTACAATTTGCCCTGGCTGCAAGAAGTGCTGGGGTAAAGGTGGCAGAGGACATGTGGGAGTGGACAACCAATGACTGGTCCAACTCCAGACTTATACCACAAGAGGGAGCCCATGCCTGACACTGCCTGGAGGGCCAGGAACAAGAAGCTGGATAGAATACACCAAACAAATGCTGGCAAAAGAAAAAAAGAGAGAGAGATAAAAGAAGTGAGGAAAAGAGGAAGGGAGGGAGAAAAGGAAGGAGAGGGGGAATAAAGGGAAAAAAGAAAAGAAAGAAGGAAGGGAGGAAAGAAAGAAAGAAAGTGAGACAATGAAATTATCCCTAATGGTGTTCTGCTATAGTGGTAGACTGGAGCCTAGTCTAATTGTCATCAGAGATTCTTCATCCAGGAACTGATAGGAGCAAATGCAGAGACCCACAGCCAAACATTAGGCAGAGCTCAGGGAATCCCACAGAAGAGGGTAAGGAAGGATTGTAGGAGCCATAGGGGTCAAGACTACAGTTCACAGAATCAACTAACCAGGGCTCATAGGGGATCACAGACACTGAAGTGACAACCTGGGAGCCTGTATGGTCTGACCTAGGTCCTCTAGATATGCGTTAAGGTTGTGTACCTTGGTGTTCTTGTGGGACTCCTAACAGGGAAAATGGGAGTATCACTGACACTTCAGCCTGCTTTCAGAACCCTTTTCCTCCTGCTGAGTTGCCTCATCCAGCCTCGGTAGGAGGGTGTGTACCTAGTCTTATTATAACTTGTTATGCCATTTTTGCTTGATATCCCTAGGAGGCCTACACTTTACTGAAAAGAAACAGAGGAGGAGTGGATGTGGGGGAGATGGGTTTGGTGATATTTTATTTATGCACCCTGATAAAGCTTATCTGGTGATCAGAGAAGCAGAAAGAAGCCAGGCATGTTCTTTACCACTAGGAAATCCTCAGCCAAGGTGAGAGCTAATTCCTGTATACTCATGCCTATAACCTTTCTGTGCCCTGCCATCTCACTTCCTCTTTCTGCCCAGCTCTATCACTTCCTGTCTGTCTGTACAGACCTCCAGACATCTATGGTTAACTAACATTGAGAACTAAAGGTGTGTACCACCATGCCTAGCTCTGTTCCCAGTGTGGCCTGGGACTCAAAGAGATCCAGATGAATCTCTGCCTCCTGAATGCTAGGATTAAAGGCATGTGCTACAATTGCCTGATTTCTATGTTTAATATAGTGGCTGGCTTTTCCCTCTGATCTTCAGATAAGTTTTATTTGGGGGCACAAATAAAATGTCACCACAGATGGAATTGAGGGGAGGGAATAGAAGGAAAGGTAGGAGGGGAAACTGTAGTTGGGAAGTAATATGTAAGGGAAGAATAAATAAATAATGAAATGGGCTAAGGAACAGAACAGAGAATTCTAAAATGAAAAGCACAAAGAGACAGTGTGTTTTTTAGCTAAAAATGAAATATCATTAAAAAATTTATTTAAAAATTTGTATCTATAGCTTTTGTCTGCATGTATGTTTGTGCAAAATGTCATGCATGCCTGGTGGTGAAGGGGACATGGGATCCCCTGGGACTGGAATTACAACAATTTTGAGACTCCATGTGGGTGTAGGGAATACAATCTGGGTCCTCTAGAAGAGCAGCCAGTGCTCTTAACAACTGAACTAAATCTCCATCTGCATGAAATGCAATCTTATGTCACCTGAGTTAGAACGGAAGTCATCAAGGAAAGAATGAATGCTGATGAGGATATAGAGAAAGGTGGGATGCTACTGTTGGTGAGAGGGGAAAGTGGTACAGCAGATTTCTCCAAAAACTGAAGACAGAACTACTATACACCCTACTGTGCACATACAGCCAAAGGACTTTATATTCTACCATAGAGATACATGAAACCCCACATCCATTGCTGTTCCATTCTCAATAGGCAGAAGATGGAATCAGCCTAGATATGTATCAACTGATGAATGGGTGAGGAGAATGAAGTGTGCATACACAACAGAATTTTATTCAGACATAAAGAAAAATGAAATTGTACAATTTTCAGGAAAGTGTACGGGACTGAAGAATAGTCAAATTAAGGGATGTAATTCAGACTCAGAAAGAAAAACACTGCTTCTTCTCTCTCATATGCAGATCATGACTTACTAAAAAAAGGGGGGGCTCTTGAGAGAGCAAAATCAGAGAGTCTCTAAGGGAAAAGTAAGACAATACATGTGACATGAAAAGCAGTAGGAGGAATACTGTAAACGGAAAGAAAGGTTTAAGTGGGGAAAGAGGTGGAGAGATGGAAGAGAAAGGGGTGGGGAAAGTCAACCAAAACTAGTAATGTATGGAAAAGTCGTTATGATGGGTCATTCTTGAGAAACTAATTTAAATGATTTTTATGAGGAAAAAAAAAACAGAGTTTGAATGAGACATGTTGCATGAGAGAATACAGCTGCTCCCAGGGGATGGGTCTGTGTTGCCTCTCTGCAAGCTGTTCATCAGGGTTCAGCCTTAAAGCCTCTGAAACAATATAGGCAATTTCCACTGCTGATAAGCTCCCCCTGATGGCTGACTGGCCCTCAATGTGCTAGGAGAAGGAAAAGAGAAAGGGGTGTTTAAGGGGGTATTAGAAGCAGCAAAACATCTTGTGTTCATGAATCGATTGGCTGACCATCATCTTAACCTACAGATTCTTCTACAAGGCAGTACTTCCTCAGTCAACCCTGAGCATACAAACTCTGCAGAGACTGTCCCTTCACTGTACCCATCTCCCACATGACGGAAGACTGCTATGGGACACCAGGGGTTATGGTGGTATTTTATTTGTACTGAAATGTGATTTTTTTTATTTTTTTATTTTTTATTTTTATTTTTCAATACTATTCAGTTCTACATAATAGCCACAGATTTCCTTGTTCTCTCCCTTCCTGCCCCCCTCCCATTCCCCCCAGCCCACACCCCATTCCCACCTCCTCCAGATCAAGGTCTCCCCCAAGGACTGGGATCGACCTGATAGACTTAGTCCAGGCAGGTCCAGTTCCCTCCTCCCAGATTGAGCCAAGTGTCCCTGCATAAGTCCCAGGTTTCAAACAGCTAACTCATGCAATGAGCCCAGGACCTGGTACCACTGCCTAGATGCCTTCCAAACAGATCAAGCCAATCGACTGTCTCACCTATTCAGAGGGCCTGATCCAGCTGGGGCCCCTCAGCCTTTGGTTCATAGTTCATGTGTTTCCATTCATTTTGTTATTTGTCCCTGTGCTTTATCCAACCTTGGTTTCAACAATTCTCACTCATATAAACCCTCCTCTTTCTCAATAATTAGACTCCCAGCGCTCCACCCAGGGCTAGCAGTGGATGTCTGCATCCAGATTCCTCAGTCCTTGAATGGGGTTTCTGGCCCAACTATTAGGGTGTTTGGCCATCCTATCACCAGAGTAGGTCAGTCCTGGCTGTCTCTCGACCATTGCCAGCAGTCTTTTGTGGGGGTATCTTTGTGGATTTCTGTGGGCCTCTTTAGCTCTTTGTTTCTTCCTTTTCTCATGTGGTCTTCATTTACCATGGTCTCCTATTCCTTGTTCTCCCTCTCTTTTCTTGATCCAGCTAGGATCTCCTGCTCTCTTTCCCTTGACCCTCGCCCTTCATTGCTCCCACTCATGTCCAGGCTGTTCATGTAGATCTCATCCATTTCTCCGTGTCTTTCTTGAGGTCCCATTTTCCAGGTAGCCTCACTGGTGATGTGAGTAGCAGTCCAGTCATCCTTGTTCCACATCTAGCATCCTCCTATGAGTGAGTACATACCATATTTGTCTTTCTGAGTCTGGGTTACCTCACTCAGGATGATTTTTTTCTAGATCCATCCATTTGCCTGCAAACCTCATGATGTCATTATTTTTCTCTGCTGAGTAGTATTCCATTGTGTATATGCTGAAATGTGATTTTAATTGTATGTTAATAAATAAAGTTGCCCTGGGGTCAGAGCTATTAGAGCCATAGCAAGAGCATGGTGGTGGTGGCGTGCACGTCTTTAATCCCAGCACTTGGTAGAAGAGCTAGGTAGATTTCTATGTGTTCAGGGATACAGCCAGCATTGGAGACATACGCCTTTAAGATCTGGAGGGCGGTACTTACAGGCAGTGATGAGGCAGTCATGTGTTTGGGTTTACAACCAATGAGAAGGCAGAACAGAAAGACTATTTAAAGACAGACACACAGGAAGTAGCTCTTTTCGGGGAAGCTAGGAGCACTGCAGGAGGTAAGATTTTAGCTCTGAGCTCTGACCTCTCGGCTTTCTCTTTTACATTGGTTCTGTGTTTCTTATTTTAATAAGACGGTTGGTTGCATCAACAAGGGGTAAGAGGGACTGCATGACAGAAGATTGCTATGGGACACCAGGGGGAAGAGGGAATGCATGGCAGAAGATTGCTATGGGACACCAGGGGGAAGAGGCACTACATGGCAGCTGTGCAGCCTCTTTCTTCTGTTGGAATTATCTATGCAAAAGAACTAATACACAAGAGAACACATTCTCCCCAAGAGCCTCCAGACGGAATCCAGTCATCTAGAACCATCCTGGACCTCTGACATGCAAGGAAAACCATGTGTTGTTTTAAAGCCAGTATATTTGTTTTAGTTTTATGAAAGAAAGCAGGAATGTACTTCTACACTTGTAGAGGCCCAAATTACTCAGGGTCTGAGAATCTGAGCTTGCTTTACCCAGCAGGGCTGTATAAGGGGATGATTTGACCATGGGTGTGGTTACCAGTTGTTTGGAAGGTTCTACACCTGGCTGTGAGGTGTGCTTTGATCTTGGGGGGGGCGGTGTCTGTCGCCCTACCCCTTGGCATTGTTATAAAAAGCCCTTTTGAAAAGGCAGAAGGAGTTATTGTGTACTGACCCAGGTCCTCCTGAAGCTAGTCTGTGTTTCTGTCTTTCTCCTCTTATCTACCTTTCTGGCCAATATTTTTTTAATCCCTCTTTCCTCCTCATAGGAACCCTGGGAAAAGTGGGAGTTGGCCTCCCACAGATGGTGCCAGAACTTGGGACTTGGGTGCCGAGGAAATGAGAGTAGGGGGCACCTTGGAAGCAGTTGGACATGTCCAGTTATTAATTAAGGATTAAGTGGTGGTATTCTATCCTTTGGGAGTAAAATTGTATATAGATAAAACAGAGCAGCTAAGGGTTAATCCTAAGCAAGTAGTAAAAGTCAGGTTGTAGCAAGTATCTCTCTCTCTCTCTCTGTCTAGGTTTCTCCCTTTCTCTCTCAATATCTATCTACTATATTAGGTTATACACACACACACACACACACACACACACACACACACACACATATATGGTTTAGGTATAGGGATATTGTTTAGGAAAAAATTAAGGTAAGAGTAGAATTTCCCTAGTACCAGACCTGGTGCACAGAAAACAGTGTCTAGAAACAAGCGGCCACTGCAGATTGTAGATTTGGCAGTTTGAAAAGGAGAAGCTGATATGGGGCTGGGAAACAGTAGACAGATGTTTGTATATTCACTTGTAGAGAGTTTGAAACTAGGGGAGGTTAAGGTAGAACAGCACAAGTACAGAGGTTCTTGGAGTTTGTAGAGGAGCTGTGTCCTTGGTTTTCTGACTGCAGGACTCTGGATGCAGACTCCAGGAGGAGAATCGGAGTTGAAATGCAGCAACATTATGAGGAGCATGGGCTGGAAAAAGATCTCAGTGGAAGCTTTTGGCCTGTGGGCACTATTCAGCACAGTCTGGATCTGAGTCTTGAACAGCAGGGGGAAATTTCCCTGAGGTAGACACAAGCAGAACAAAACTTTCTGCTCCACTGGAGCTGCCACTTTTACAAAATTGTTGAATCAGGGTCAGTTCCCTCTTGGCCATGAAGCCAAGTTTAAGGAACAGAAGTCTTAAGATGAAACAAGAAAGAAACTGAAGGGCTTGAGAGACTTAGTAATTTCTCTTTCTCAAAAACTGAAGGCTCTTCAGGTCTCTCCTTCTCAGAAGGATACTCATCTTCCTTCTGTAGTGGCAGAAATAGATTCACCTTGGGGGTCATCTATCAGGATGGAAAAGTTGCCCATAGTTGCCCTGTTGCTCAACCCTCCTAAGCTTGGCAAACCCTCACTGCTAATCCTGCATCTCCCATTCAAGCTGGTATTAGAGGAGTCAGCAGAGGAGAGGAGGTGAACGGATTTCAAATGTTCCCCATAACTGAGCAGCAAGATGCCCAGGGTAATCTCTTGTGAGTGAGTGTTCTGATTCCTTTTAAACAACTTAAGGAATTAAAAACAGCATGCAACCAATATGGTCCAACAACTCCATTTACACAAGATTTGTTAGAAAGCCTTTCTCTAGAAGCCTTGCCTCACAGGGACTGGAAACCAATGGCCAGAGTTGCCTTTTAGGTGATTATTTGCTGTGGAAAAGCAAGTTTGTAGAGCAATGTCAAGCCACAGCTGAAATAAATCAGGTCCCACAGATTTCCATTACTTTTTTAAAAAAATATTTTTATTTTATAATTAATTTAATTTTACATATCAGCCACAGATTCCACTGTCCTCCCTGCTCCCACGCCCAGCCTTCCCCCCAATCCATCCCCCATTCCCACCTCCTCCAAGGCAAGGTCTCCCCTGGGGAGTCAGCCTAGCCTGGTAGATTCAGTTGAAGCAGATCCAGTCCCCTCCTCCCTACACCAAGGCTGAGCAAAGTGTCTCACCATAGGTCCTAGGTTCCAAAAAGCCAGCTCATGCACCAAGGACAGGTCCTGGTTCCACTGCCTGGGGGCCTCCCAAACAGTTCAAGCTAATCAACTGTCTCACTTATCCAGAGGGCCTGATCCAGTTCCATGGGGGCTCCTCAGCTATTGGTTCACAGTTCATGTGTTTCCACTAGTTTGGCTATTTGTCCCTATGCTTTTTCCAATCATGGTCTCTTGCTTATATAATCCCTCATCTCTCTCACCGATTGGACTCCTGGAGCTCCACCTGGGGCTTGGCCATGAATCTCTGCATCTGCTTCTACCAGTCACTGGATGAGAGTTCTATCATGACAGTTAGGGTGTTCGGCCATCCAATCACCAGAGTAGGTCAGCTCAGGCACTCTCTCGACCATTGCCAGTAGTCTATAATGGAGGTATCTTTGTGGATTTCTGGGGACCTCTCTAGCACTCTGCTTCTTCCTATTCCCATGGGGTCTTCATTTATCATGGTATCTCTTTTCATGATAAATGTTCTCCCACTTTGTTCCTGATCCAGCTGAGACCTCCCGCTCCCCTAAGCTCTCTTTCCCCCAACACTTGCCCTCCATTATGCCCCCTCACCCCCAGTTTGCTCATGTAGATCTTATCCATTTCTCTGTTGTTGGGCGATCCCTGGGTCTTTCTTAGGGTCCTCTTTACTAGGTAGCCTCCCTGGAGTTGTGAGTTGCAGTCTGGATATCCTTTGCCTTATATCCAGTATCCACTTATGAGTGAGTACATACCATGTTTGTCTTTCTGAGTCTGGGTTACCTCACTCAGGATGATATTTTCTAGTTCCATCCATTTGCCTGCAAACCTCATGATGTCATTGTTTTTCTCTGCTGAGTAGTACTCCATTGTGTATATGTACCACATTTTATTTATCCATTCTTCAGTTGAAGGGCATCTAGGTTGTTTCCAGGTTTTGGCTATTACAAATAATGCTGATATGAATATAGTTGAGCATGTGCCCTTGTGGTATAATTGAGCATTCCTTGGGTATATGCCCAAGAGTGGTATAGTTGGGTCTTGAGGGAGGTTGATTCCCAATTTTCTAAGAAAGTGCCATATTGATTTCTAAAGTGGCTGTACAACTGGATGTCAACATGTAGAAGACTGCAAATAGATCCGTATCTGTCACCATGCACAAAACTTAAGTCCAAGTGGATCAAAGACCTCAACATAAATCCAGTTACTCTGAACCTGCTAGAAGAGAAAATAGGAAGTAGTCTTGAATGCATTGGCACTGGAGATCACTTCATAAATATAACACCAGTAGCACAGACACTGAGCACAACAATTAATAAATAGGACCTCTTGAAACTGAGAAGCTTTTGTAGAGCAAAGGACAGAGTCAATAAGACAAAATGACAGCCTACAGAATGGGAAAAGATCTTCACCAACCCCACATCTGACAGAGGGCTGGTATCCAGAACATATAAAGGACTCAAGAAATTAGACATCAAAATACCCAACATTCCAATTTAAAAATGGGCTATAGAGCTAAACAGAAAATTCTCAACAGAAGAAGCTCAAATGGCTGAAAGACATTTAAGGAATTGCTCAACATCCTTAGACATCAGGGAAATGCAAATCAAAATGACTCCAAGATACCATCTTACACCTATCAGAATGGCTAAGATCAAAAACACTGAAGACAGCTTGTGTTGGAGAGGATGTGGAGCAAGGGGAACTCTCCTCCACTGTGGGTGGGAATCCATTACTTTTGATATGCTTCCCGGTGAAGGCCTTTATCTGGAGACAGGTCAGCAGTTAAATTTTGATGTGGCACTGTATGCTCAGGTAATGTAGCTGGCAAAAAGGCCTTGAGTAAGCTTCTATCATCTGGAAGACAGACTGAGGATTTATTAAAGATAAGGCAAGGGCCTGATGAATTGTTTCAGAACTTTATCTCTAAGCTAATGCAAACAGCAGATAGGTTAATTGGGGATGCAGGAGCTGGACTTTTGCTCATTAAACAGATCACCTATGAAAATGCTAATGCCACTTGTCAAGCCACTTTGATATCTTTTAGAAAGAAAGGAAACATCTCTGACTACATTCAATTTTGTTCGGCTATAGGACCCTCATATCATCAGGGGATAGTCATTGCTGCAGCATTACAGGGAAAAACAGTCAAGGATGTCCTTTACCAGTAAAGAAATTATGGCTCAAGGCAAGGGAAAGCAGTTAGTTGATCACTGGGAAGCTGCTTTGGGTGTGGTCAGATGGGACACCAGGTCAATAGGTGTCCTAAAAGGGGGGGAAAGCTTAAGGGCAAATACAGAATCTGGGTTGTGCCTGAGATACAAAAGAGGGAAGCATTGGGCTAATAACTGTCTATCAAGGACTGATACCCAGGGGAATCCTTTTCAGGGAAACAGATGGAGGGGCCAGCCCCAGGCCCTGACAGAGTAGATTTCTGGGGTAATTCTGCAGTCTGTATCACAACAAAGAAATATATTTAGGACCTCTACAGAGCAACCCCAGGTAGTGCTAGATTAGATCTCAGCTCTTCCATTTATGTAGTTTTGACTCCTGAAATGGGGATGCAGGCCCTCCTTACTAGTGTTTATGGGCCTTTGCCAGAAGTCACTGTAGCATTATTGCTGGGAAGAAGTAGAACCACCATGCAGGGCGTCTTTGTTGCTCTGGAGTAATTGATGCTGATTACCTTGGAGAAATTAAGGTGATGACTCACTCACCTAAGGGAATTTCTATAATAAAGACAGGCCAGAGACTTGCATAGTTAATTTTACTTCCTCAGGTACAAACAAAAAATCTAGTTAAAAAGGATAAGAGAGGAGAAGCTGGATGGAGTTGGTTCATCAGATGCCTATTGGCTACAAGCCATAGGTCCACAGTATCCAGAACTCACTTTGATTATAAATAGATAAAGCTTCTCAGGTCTTTTAAACATGGGCATGGATCTGTCTGTTGTTACTGCTAGTCAATGGCCTTCCATGTGGCCAAAGATGGAAGCTATTACACAGCTGCAAGGGATTGGTCAAACTCAGTGTCCTGAGCAAAGTATCAATGAACTCTCCTGGAAAGATGAGGAAGGTCATGAAGGAACTTTTCGGATATATGTTGTCCCTCACTTACCTGTAAATTTGTGGTATCAAGATGCTATAAGCTGTATCAGAGTATATTTATATAGCCCCAATACAGTAGTCACTAAAAAAAAGGTTCATGACCAGGAGTTAGTAAAAAAAAATAGTGATGATCAAATGTTATCTTTGCTCCCTACAGAAAGGGCTAATAGGGATGGATTAGAGTATTTTTAGTAAGGGTCATTGAGCGGCCTGAACTCCATGTAGATCCTGTATCTTGAAAATATGACAATCATGTATGGATAGGTAAATGGCCCCTAACAGAAGAAAAAAATACAAGCCATCCAGAAGTTACAGTTACAGGAACATTTGGATGGTGGCCATATCGAACCCTCTAATTCTCCCTGGAATTCTCCTATCTTCCTGATCAAAAAGAAGTCAGGGAAATGGAGATTATTACAGGATTTAAGGAAAATTAATGAGACCTTACAGTCAATGGGAGCTTTGCATCTTGGATTGCCTACCCCTACAGCAATACCAAAAGATACTTACAAAATTATTTTGGATTTTAAAGATTGTTTTTATACCATTCCTTTGGCTCCCCAAGATTGTCAAATATTTGCATTTAGTGTTTCATCAGTTAATTTTAAAGAGCCCGTGAAAAGATTTCATTAGACAGTTTTGCCCCAGGGAGTGGTCAATAGCCCAACATTGTGTCAGAAATTTGTGGCTCAAGCTATCCAAAAGGTTAGAGATCAACTTCAGCAAGTTTATATTATTCATTATATGGACAATTTGTTTGCACATAAAGACAAATTTTGCTTGATACCTTTAGACAGCTTCAGCACTGCCTTTCCCATGCAGGGTTAATTATCACTCCAGAGAAAGTGCAAAGACTGCCACCTTTTCAGTATCTAGGATATATATTATACCCTAAGGAATTAAAGCCTCAAAAATTGGAAATAAGAAATGATGGGTTAAAAAACTTTGAATGATTTTCAAAAGTTATTAGGGGACATTCAATTGTTGTGACCTTATTTAAAATTATCTACCAGTGATTTGGAAACTTTAAATGATTTTTTGAAAGGAGATAATGATCCTAATTCACCAAGACAGTTAACTGAAAAGGGTAGACAGGTTATTTTACAGGTTGAGAATGTTATTCAATATCAGCAAATACATTATATTAATTATGATCAACCTTGACACGTATATATCTTGCCCACTAGACATACTCCTACAGCAGTATTATGACAAAACAGTCCTCTTTTATTATTACATTTTCCTGTTTCACAAGCTAAGGCATTAAATCCATATTACAAAGCTGTAGCTTGTTTAGTACAGAAAAGCAGGATTGAATCTAGACATTATTTTGGTAAAGAACCAAGTGTGATCAGTGTTCCTTTCACAAAACAGCAAATTGATTGGCTTTTTCAAAATAATGATTCTTGGGCAATTGCCTTTTCTCAGTTTTTAGGTCAAGTTGATAATCAGTTTCCAGCTGATCAATTGTTACAATTCACCCAAATACATTCATTTGTATTTCCTAAGGTTGTGATAAAAGACCCCATAAGAAACACTATGCTAGTTTTTACTGATGGTTCCTCCAAGGAGAGGGCTGCTTATGTTATAATGGTAAAAGCTACATAGTACAAACAACCCCAGCTTCAGCACAGACAGTAGAATTGAGGGCAGTGAATATGATTTTTCAGTTTCCTGTAGATAGTTCATTTAATTTATATACAGATAGTCATTATATTTATAGAGCTCTTCAAGTTATAGAAACTATTCCATGCATTAACACTAGTAATAGTCAGGTTACTATTTCAGGTAACAAATTCAAGATGCTATTCACTAAAGAAAGCTACCATGCTTTGTGGGTCACAGTAGAGCTTATTCCAGCATTCCTGTTACTTTATCCACTGGTAATGCATCAGCTAACAAATTAACATGGATGGTTGCCTTATCTCAAGTAGAATTAATTCAACATTCACATGCTTTTCATCATCAAAATAGCAAAAATCTAAGCGATTCAATCTTACCAAGGAAGTTGCTTGACAGATAGTTAAACAATGTCCAAAGTATTTTCCTGCACCTCACTTGTAGGTAAACCCTTGAGGCCTTCTTCCTAATCATTTATGGCAAATGGATATCACTCATAGTGCATAATTGGGCAAGTTACAATATGTACATGTGACCATCAACACTTATTCGGTATTTCCAATGGCCAGTGCACAGTCTGGAGAAGCTATAAAGAATGTAATTGCTCATTGCCTGAAATGTTTCTCCTATATGGGGATACCAAAAATTATTAAAACTGACAATAGTTCTGGATATAGTAGTAAAGCATTTCAGCAATTCTGTTCCCAATGGCAAATTGAGCATAAAATAGACAATCCTTATAATCCTCAAGGACAACGCATCATTGAGAGAGCCCATGGCAGTTTCAAGATACAGTTTCAAAAAATTAAGGAGGAATTGTAACCTCAGTCACCACATAATGCACTGAATCATACTCTTTTAGTTCTGAATTTTTTTAATGTGGATGTCTGTGAGCAATCTGCCATGGAAAGATTTTATGCATGATGGCACCCAATCGACTTCTGCTCAGGTGAAACGGAAAGATCCTTGCTTGGGATTACGGAAAGGTTCTAACCTTGTTTTAATATGTGGTCAAGGGCATGTTTCTGTTTTTTCACAAGATGGAAATGAAGCTCAATGGCTGCGTGAGTGCTTGGTGTGGTACATGGAACAGAGTAATGTCAGCCCTAATGACACCATAGTTGCTGATGCTCTCCTAGAGGAACTGGAGTGAAAGCAGCTGAATCAGTGTTCTTGATCCAATGATGTTCCATCCAAAGTCTGGAGAAAGCAGGAGACTAAGGAGGCCCCCAGACTACTGAGGAGGAGTTTGGGACAAAGGTTTTTGTCACTAAATGGTATTCAAGGACTGAGACTGTGAAAGCTGGAATGTAAACAGAGCCCAGAGCCACACTGCTTCCAGTTGCCATGGCAAACCAATGCATGGCTCCTTTAAGAGATGGTTTCTGATCCCTACTAGCAGAGCAGACCACTTTACTAAGAACTCTGTAGTAGCTCAGTTACCTTGGCAACCACCTTCATCCCTAAGGTAAGATTCTTTGGGAAAGACTGCCATAAAATGCTGCTGTAACTGAGAGTAAAGTTTCAGTAATACTTATTTGAACTGAGTTGAATTGTTGCATTCAGGGGGGCTGCAACAAATGTAGGTAAAGGGACTACCCCCTGCCACACCAACTCCAGTGTCGTCTGTGTGACATGAACAATTATGTCAATAATAGCGGACGGGAGATACGTGTCCCACGGGACTAAGCTCCCTGGAGGTCCCTGGCAGAGTGCCCGTGTTATGCCTCCTTCTCGAAGGAGACGTGCTTCACAGATCATGAGCTCTCTGGGCTATGGGTTCTGTATAACTGCTTTTCTGATAATGTTCTAATTAATCTATAAAACACAGCCAAAATTAATGAATGCTTGGGTTGTGAACTGCGGAGGAAAGGGGAAGCTAGACATGGACCTTATTTAGATATAGCAGAATGAACTATTCCTTAAAGACCTCAAGCCTCAAGCCGCTAGATAATAGAAAGTGTAATACTTCAGGCACTTCTAGGGAATGAACACTCACCCACTAGGAATCCCAACTAAAGTGATTTATGGAAGAAAACATTATCTCATAGGAGGCAGATAGTGGGCCCCTCTGTTGAGGAAGTTCAGCATGGAAAACTTAAGGACTACAGCAAAACCCTTTCCCCTTACAGGTGTAAAAGTACAAGTGTCCATATTCCAGCAGGTAAAAAGACTTTATATTAGAAGAGATATATGGTAAAGAACTGAAGAAAGACTTAGGGAGGATCTGCAGCATCCAAATTGGCTAAATGGGTCATGAGAACCAAAAAAGTAAAAATAAATAATAAACCAGCGAGCGGCTGAGATAAAGATGAAGGACACAGCCGCAACCACAAAGAAGCCTTCACAAGTCTAGGGACTGTACTAAGTTTAAAAAACACAGACTGCTCTTTGGGTCATAAAGTTCTTATGAGTAAAAAGATATGTCTAGCGCCGATTAATAACTGTGTGCTTGATGTTTTTTAAAGATGATGTAATTAAATTATTGCCAAGCTCTTGTTGTTCCCTGTATGACTTGATAGTTTTCTTTTCTGTATATAAACTACTGATTTACAGAAGTAAAATTGCAGCAGATTCAAACCACTTTTGAGTGTGTTTGTTGTCTGTCTGTCAGTCGCCGAATCCTTGCCTTCCTGACTACCCAAGCCCTGATTCTCCTACGGTCATGGTACTCCCGGTGGGCCAGTCCGTGGCAACCCCCCAGCTGGCAACTGTCTGCCACCAGGCATACTTCCACTGTGGTGGTACACTGAGACTGGCTCTAGGATGGCTGGGAGGGCCCAGCAGGGAAGGTGGCTGTGGGGGTAGTACTGAATCCCAGGGCTGAGGGAGTCAAATACAAAGACACCAGAGCTGCTGAGAAGTTAGGCTCTGACTTCAAACTTTCAGGGGAATTTAAGACTATTATTAGAACTGACTTTGAACTTCAAACTTCAGAAATGAAACAGTTTTGAGTTCACCTACGATTTTAAATATGGTTGCTCACAATTCATGTACCCTCTGTCTTGCTAGAAGAAAATGCAAATATTTCTATTAAGAGATCACTTTTGAATGTTTGCTAAAGTTTGTAAAGTGTAAATAGTTCTATTAAGAGTTTGCCTTTGGATGTAAGTTTATAAGAATTGTAAATATGTATAATAATATTCATGCTAGAATTATGTTAAACTGTTGATATTAATGAACCATCATTTGGTAAAGCTAAGGAAGTCTTTAGGTTTGATGCATTGCATCAGGAGTTTACTGATGTATTTGATGCAATTGATTAAGAGTTCATTGATTTAAGATGGCTGATATAGACATCTTAGAACCATTCAAAAAAGGACATTCCATCTTGGTCATCCTCTACTTCTTTACTGGGGGTATAGTAGGCATAGGAATTGCTGTGGTTGTTTCAGCTACTTGCAAGCTCTTAGTAAGGACCTGACTTCAGGACCTAAGTCAGAGCTGCATAGAGTTAAGCTCTGCACTTTCCCCTGCCAGAGGCTGGTAGTCAGCGATTGGGTAAGTACTTCTTGCTAGCTGCCAACGTAAGACAGAGTACACTTGATGGAAAATGTATCTCCATGACGGGTAAGACTGATTAGTGAAGAATGACTTAAGACAGGAGCAGTCTATCTGAGCGGTCTGAGAGGCCCTTTAAAATATTAAGAAGGGGGAATTTGTGGAGGCCCAAATTACTCAGGGTCTGAGAATCTGAGCTTGCTTTACCCAGAAGGGCTGCATAAGGGGATGATTTGAACACAGGCAAGGTTACCAGGTGTTTAAAAGGGTCTACAATTAGCTGTGTGGTGTGCTTTGATCTAGCAAGGGAGAGGTCTTCTGTCATGCCCCTTGCCATTGTTATAAAAAGCCCTTTGAAGAGGTAGAAGGGGCCATTGGGTAGTGATCCAAGTCCTGAAGCTATCCTATGTTTCTCTCTCTCCTCTTTGCTATCTTTCTATCTAATATTTTCTTATCCCTCTCTCTCCTCATAGAAACCCTAGGAAAAGTGAATCTGGCCTCCCACATCCACTACCAGGAATTATGAAGTAAATTTTCCCACCTTTGGAAAACTCTCAGAGGACTGCATACCCAGAGTGCAATGGATGAGCCTTACCCAGGGAAAAGAATATTACTTAATCCATAATTATAATGTCTTCCCAACCAGGGAAGTATAAGTCACTATGTTTGTGACAACATGTTTCAGCAGCCAGAGAAATCAAACAGAATCCTACACAAGCTCAGCTACTCTCTGAAGGAAGGCTTACATACATAACCTTTCAGAGAATCTCTGTCAGCACAGGAGACACAAGCCATAAGGGGGCATCCTTCTCCACAGAACCAGAGGACCACAGACAGAAGCTAGATAAGATGGACATATGATGGGGGATAGTGAGGCCAGTCCTCATTGTAAGAGAACCTCAGATTTTAACTACAAATTCTCTTTCCTTGTCCAGGATTCTCCTGCAAACACCAGCAGTATCAGGGCCTTTTATGAAGTGTCACTACTAACTGAAGATTTTTATTCCTTGGGGCTGGAAAGATAATATGGTAGTTAAAAGCACATACTGCTCTTGCAGAGGAACCAAGTTCAGTTCTCAGTAGCCACATCAGGTGGCTCACAAGTGCTTGTGATACCAGATTTAGGGCATCCTAAGCACTCTTCTGACCTCCACAGTCACCTGCACTCAAAGGCACAGATCCCACACAGACACTAATGCATACACATGATGAAACATACAACAAACCTTTTCCTAAATAACACCTGCATCTGCACAATGACATCACCAATAGACATGCTCCGATGGAGGAGAAATTTCATGGGGCCTCATCCCTAGAAAAAGAACTAAAGACAATTAATGATTGCTGAAGGAGGAGAATTTGTCTCCCCAAGAATGGGGCCCTAATTATTTGTGCAATACCAGGGGTGAGCCATGAAATTAAGTACATACAAGTAACACTAAATGATTCAGCAGGTACCAACCATACTCATAGAAAAAGAAGCCAAAAATTTGGGATGTATTAGGAGGGGGCATAGGAGGAGCTGGGTAAGGAAGATGTGTGAAGGATAAGAGGAAATAAATGATGTAATCATATTTTAACTAAAATTTAAGACAGAGGGTTTTTATTTCAGTGCCATGCCAACTACTAAGCTAAGCCATGCAGCAGCTGACATGCAGTTTAAAATTTATCTCATGAGGTCAGAGAATGCTGCAGGTGCATAGCAAAGCCAAGTTCAGACACAGAAAACTTCTAAAAAGGTGCAGTATGTTTAAACATGTGCTTAGATGAATAAGAAAGAAAGGAAAATGGGTGTAGACAGTCATAGAAAATAGTTTAAAAATAATAAAGCGAATTCTTTAAAGAAAGAATAATGTAATACAAAAAGAATAAACCACATAAAGATGGGAAATACACGGGGTGTCTGGATCCTGTGTGGTGCTTTGTTGACTTTAAATTTTTAAATGCTAATATACAAAAATAATAGCTTCAAGAGACATTGGATTTTGGAAATTGCTAAATCAAACCAACCTGTATATTTTAAGAATGTCAACTTCAAAATGGAAGTCAAAAAATGTGTTGTGTTGGAGGGAGAGGTTATGCCTTTGTTTCCTCAGGAAACAAAAAGCTGTGGTTCTCTTCAAAATTAATGAAGATCAAATTTGATTGGGGAGACCACCTAAAAATCTTGGCTACAGACATAAAAAAGAAAATCTATAAAGACTACAGGACAGGTGATCTATATACTGATCCCTCTACTATGGGAACAGCTCTGAGACTGGATGAGACATGACAAGTCTTGTTGGCTATATAGTCCTTATGACTTATTATTACATGTCATTCTTTCATATGGCATTGATAGAGGTTTGCTTATACAATCCAAACAAACATAAAGTTAACAGATGCCTTTTACCTGCTCAACATAAAACAACAAAAAAGCATCTTTAATGGACTTGTTCATTCCACATAATCCATACTTGTGTTAATGCAGATATATATGTTACCTTTAAAAGTTGATGTATTTTCAGAACTATAGAACCAGACACCAATGAAGACAAGCAGGCCAGGTATCTAGCCTCTCAGAATGTCTCTCTTACAGTTTCCTCAAAATTCTGCATCCAGAACAACTTCAAAGCTGCTAGGTGAGATGGTCCAGCCTCACAGACTACTCTAGCCAAGACTTCAGATAAATTCTATACTTTCTCATCACACAGATACTAAACAAAAAATAACACAGCTGGATCTCCCAGGATTTGACCATTATTCCAATTTTCTCAGGGTCTCCCAAAGATGCAATCACCCTCAGACAATAGGAGGCAGTCTAGAGAACATGATGCCCACATTCCCAAGAGGTAGAGTACATAGTTTTTAGGTTGTTGGATGGATTATGAATGCTTATCAGTGTTTGGAGGGGAGCTAGTTGCAAGTTGTTCTCAATCATGGTCTGAGAAAAAGCTGACCAAAGGAGATTAGATTCAAGCATCTCATTGTGAAAAGAAAAAGAGGGATACAAAAATGATAGGAGAATACGGTAGATTATTGAATCTACTTTTAAACTGAAAAACATCTAATAATCTCAAATATTTTACATCGGTATGGATTTTTATATATGGATACAAATTTTAGTTTATTTATGCTTTTTTAATGTTTCTACTATTGTTTGTTATTGTACCTATACAGTTCATTCAAAAATGTAATGTATAATTAATAAATATAGGTTATTAGTCAGTCATCTACAATAATCAACCTTGTAATCATATTAGATATGATTTCAAGGTTAAACAGAGATATAGCTTAGATAGATATGTGGTCTCCAAACACTTCATAGAACTACAGAATGTGACATTTAGGGTGTTTTAATAACCTAAGGCTTTTCATAACAGTGAGATGAATCTGCTCCTGGAAGTACCAATTTACTTCAAAACAGAATGATGAGCATTGAAGAACCTCCATATGGAGTTTGTTTTTATTTGTGGTAAAGTTAGCCACCAGGCAAAGAAACTCCCTTGCCTCAGAGTTGCTGACAAATTGTTCTATCCAAATTGGACAAGCAGAACACAAAAGAATGTGACTATCTAACTTTGCTGAGACAAGGTAGGATGGTACTTCAAAATTCCTGCTTCACAAAAATGTCAGATAGTCTAGACCTGTAGGCTGAAGAGGAATGCCCCAGCATTGCATAGGAACCTTGAGAGATTGTCCAGACAGCCAAATGTCTCTGTCATTCCTACAGTTTAGGAAGTTGTTTGTTCTGCACTATTTACTCAAGTAATATTTTATCCTTCTTGGGTCTCTGATGGGGATTGAAGATGAGGTAGTCATACAATTTTCCCTGTTATCAAATTAAAAGACAAACTTACATAAGAGATGTAAAGTATGTAATGTTGAGAGACATAAAAGCTTAACTTGTTTAATGAAAAAAAAACATGTTTTAAGATCTAAAAATATATTTTTAGGATGGTAATACAAGTTATGATAAAAAAAATGGTTTAGGTGTACAACTTTAGACTCATCAAGATAGGATGGATAATAAACTAATTCTCCAAATTTGCCGAATACAAATGTACTGGACATTGTAAGTGTAATTGATTGTTCTTATTGTATATAATTGCATTGGGTAAAGTTAATAACTTTCCTTTGTATTTAAACAATACCTGTTGGTTGTTCTTATTGTTTATGGTTTTACTATGTTATATTTCAAGCCCTTCTTTTTTATTTAGATAAAAAGGAGTAAAGGAATGGGTGGTGGTGGCTCATGCCTTTAAACCTAGCACTCAGGAGACCAGCCTGGTTTACAGAGCAAGATCCAGGACAGGCACCAATACTACACAGAGAAACCCTGTCTCAAAAAAACAAACCAAACAAAAAACAAAAAAACAACAAAACAAAGTACAAAAAAGGGGGAGTAAAGGTTGTGGGAGATCTGTTTGTGTTGCTTGCTCTGAGACCACCAATAGAGTCTGAACTCAGTTTGGAAAACAGAGTCCACATTCAGCTGGCCAGGATGGACCAAAGAGTTTTCTGGCCGACTCCAAGGAAGATAGAAGGACACAGAGAGAAGGAAGAGGAGGGGCTGAGGGGTCGTGCAGGCCTTATGATCCCAGTAGTGGAGAGGGACAGGATGGTGTCTTAGTCACCCTGTGGATCTCTTAGGTTTACTCCCTAATATTTATGCCCAAGCTTTATTTTTTTATAAAACAATCAAAGAAATCACAAAAGATATTACATAATGTGACTATGTAGATTCTGCTTCTGAGAAGTGAACCAGAGGCCAGTTACATTAGAATCTTGCAAAAATCCTGGCAACATCCTTACAAAACCCGAATGAGACAGTATTTAAAAGCAATGATTGGCTTATTTTGGTAGACTATAGGGAATGAATGAAGCCCTGAATGAATCAGCCCGCCATGTCAAAGACCAATGCCTCCAACCACGGGAGTGGCAAAGCTTCCCCCACCCTGTAGTGAGACTCACTGGGATAGCAAAGCCTTCCTCTGGTCCAAATACAGATGCTGATAGTATGTGCAGAAAATGTCCACCATAGCTTTCTCCCCTCAGATATTTACAGCCTGAAGACTGCTCCCCTAGAGAGATTGATCCTATCTACATTAGCTAAACCTGACTCCTTGTCCAGTTGCACACAATAACCTCACCTCCATGTTCAACTATATATAATAAAAACACTGAGCTTCTGGGGTGCTTGGCCTCTCAACAGAGAGCCTAGACCACCCACCCCAAGTCTCCTATGTCTCTGTGTCTGTTCTATCTTGATTCCCTCACCATCCTAGTCAGGTCAAACCCATGGAACTGTACAGCGCACAGAAGCAGAGGCAATAGCAGGGCAGCATAATAGTGAGGGTGTTAATCAACATAATCATCCCTCGCTTGCTACTTTAAGCCAGGTTTTCAATGAAGATTGAAATCAAAATATTAGAAAGATTGAAAAGCATACAGTTTGACCATGAAAATGGTGTTTACTACAGACAAAGCAAACATTGACAAAGAATTGTTAGGTTCATAAAGGGGTTCATAACATTAAAGAGATTCATACATTCCACCCTGGAATAATAGAAAAGACAGCAGGAGTCCTTCCAGTAGAACTTCCGGCCAGGACACACTCCTCACCATGCCATGTAGCCGGTAGGGGCAGGACTCAACCAAGTGTTGTCTGGTGCACCAGATAGTCAGACAGCATTATGGTGATTAAATACAGTGTAGAGAGGTGGAAGCAAGAGAAAGGCGAAGCAGTTCATGAGCTGAGGGGAGAGAGGCAGATCTGAGGAGGTGAGGGTGTGAGGAAGAGGCTAATGTGAATGGCCTGCTTCCCACCCAAATCCAAGGTGATATCAGGGTCTGGGCTACTGCTAAGGGCCAAACTTGGTCAGAGGCCCTGAAGCAGCTGAGGGGGCATGAGTTGATGTCTGTAGCTCCTGTTATCACTGAGGGCTGTGCAGAGGCCTGCAGTCTGTGGAGCCACCTGGTGCCAGATTGGTGTCTAAGGGCCATGCTGTCGTGGGGCCATGTTGATCTGAGTGGCCCGCACTGCCTCCTGAGGCCATGGTGACAATAAGTGCCCAGGCTGCTACTGAGGACCATGTCAGGCAGGGTCTATGGCCCCACCACAGCCAGATCTATGTTGATATTCAGTGACTCATAGTGCCACCAAAAGCCACATGGATACCCAGGGTCTAGGCCACAACCTGTGACCCTGTTAGTGTCTGAGAGCTGTGTGCTGCCAGGGCCATGTCAAGTTGAGTGATCAGTATTGTCACCTAGGGCTGTGGTATATCCTGGCCAGGAATGCTGCTGAGGGCCATTGGGGGTCCATGGCCCTACAGCAGCCAGGGTCTGAGTCGATATACATAGTTCCAGGTAACTTTCAAGGCCATGTAGATCCAGGGTTTTGGGCTGCCACTTGGGGCCATGCTGGTATCTGAGGGCCATGGTGTCACAGTGGTCATGCTAAACCAAGTGACCTGCACTGCCACCTGGGGCCATGGTGACATCTGAGCCTGGGCTGTGGCCTAGGAACATGTCTGCGTCCATGGTCCTACCAAAGCCAGGGTATCAATATTGAATTCTGTGACCCATGTTCCCACCAAAGGCTACAATGTTGCCTAGGATCTAGGCCACAACCTATGGTCATGTGGGTGTCTGGGGGGTCCATGATGCCACCAGGGCCATGCTGATCTGATTGACCTGCCCTGTCACCAGAGGCCATGGTATCATCCAGGCTTTACAGCAGCCAGGGTTTAAGTTGATGTCCATGGCCCCTGTTACTGAGGAGGCCCCTGCAGATGCCTGGGGTCTGATCAGCCACCTGAGAACATGTTGGTGTCTGAGGGCCATGATGCTACCAGAGACATACTGATCTGGATGGCCTGTGCTGCCACCCGGGCCATGGTGAAGCCCATGCCCAGGCTACTGCCAAGATCCCATGTTTGTGTCTGGGTTGCTTCTGCAACTAAGGTCTGTGTTGATGTCCATGGCCCATGTTTCCATTAGGGTCGTAGGAACCAAGCACATTGAAATCTGAGTCCTGTGCTGAGCTGTTACCAACCCACACTGGCCCTGGGATAGCTGGTCCTGCCCCTTACTAGTTACTGCAGCAGGAAAGATGGACCCTGCAATCAGGAAATATGAGCCCACTCCTCACCACTGGCATTCACCTCACCTAGGCAGCACACTAGAGTTAACCTGGTTGTCAGGGATGCAGGTGAGCTGCCCTGAGGATGTGAGAACAGCAGAGACAACCCTGCCCCCCTTGTCTGCCATGTGGTGGCATGGATGAGGAAAAGATGCTCTCTTCCCCACCCCCACTTTCCTACCTGTGGCAGATGAGGAGAGCTAGCCCTGGGTTCATAAGAGTGAGAGAATTAGCCTAGCCCCTCATAAGATGCAGCACACAAGAGAGCAGACCCTGCAACCCTACAGGGCAGCAAACTAGAGCTGACCATTGCATGGGGAAGCAGGAGAGACAGCCCTGAGGGCATGAGAACAGAACTGACATCCCCTCCCCTACTTTGTATATCTCTGACAGCAGTCTAGGAAGAAAGCCCTGCACCTTGCATCAGAGACACAGAGGAGCTGGCCCTGCTGGTGTGCGGATTGGCGAGATAGACTTAAGGGCCTGAGAGCAAGAGACCTGGTCTGGCTCCATGCTGCAGGCTGTGTTGGGTGGGGTGGCAGGTAGTGCTGGAGAGCTCACCTGGTTGGTGACACTAGGGGAAAGCTGTCAGGCTAACAGAAATCAGGCTAACGGTGGCTACTTTTAGAGAGTTTCATTGAAAATCATTTCTCAGGATGAATAGAAGCAATGTTAATGGAGCTGAGACCAGTGACCTTGCCCTCAGGAGCAAAAACATGACTTTTATTAGCAGGAATGAAGTCCAAGAAATCTTTTGTCATAGTGAGTAAGGATTCACAAGTGACAGAGTGACTGCATGGCATTTATTCCACATAGAGCTGGATAGACCTTCAAAAACTTCCAAGACCATTTTTATGACTACAATATGTATTTTACCTAATGAAAGAATAGAGACTGTGGTTGGATCCAACACATGATATTTGTGGTGTAGGAAAGGAACACAAATTAGACTTTGATGAGAAGGAAGCCAAGAGTTCTTTGCCTCCACATCCTCATTTCTTCCTGGATCATGGATGACTTCAGCATCTCCATTCCACCAAAACATATAAGTAAGCAAAGGCCCCAGCTAAAGTGAAAGGACCAAGCAGATGCCATAACAGCCTGCTCAGTCTTCTCTCAGAGATCAGGACTCAATTTCAGTTTCCTGAGATTTGAGCAAGCAGTTTCTGGGAGGACCATGAACAAACTACATAGCCTTGTAATAGCTCCCTTTCTGCACATACTCATACTCAGACAGCTCAAGGTTCAGCTAACTGTTTACTGTCTGGGAACCCTCACCAACTTAGAGCTGTGTGCATGGGTCAATGTGAATGTGTGAGGCCAGCCAGCCTCCATGGCAGCTCAAGGACAAAGCCTGGGACTTGTCCAGGCCTGCCCAAAAATGATAAGTGTAAGCCCCAACCAGTAAATTCAAAGTTTACACACCCTCACCCAGTCATATGGCAGAAAGGCTTGTACCACCCTACTTGTGGTTTTTCCCTTTAAAAGCCCCTCACTCTGAGAGCTCAGGGTCATCCTCCTCCACCTAGCTGGCTAGCCAGTGTGTTGGACACTGACCAAGCACAGGCTTGCTTGTTATCAATAAACCCCGTATGTTTTTCATCGGGTATCGGTTCTGTGGTGGTCTTGCTGGGAGTCTCGAGATTCTGGCATAATAGAAGCATAGGTCTTTCTTGCCCATTCCACAGAAAGCTCAAATTTACTATCAAATGCTCTTTATGTAACTTACAACAGCATTTACAACATTCATAGAGCAAGGAAAAGAAAAACATTTCTTATCAAACAACATTAAGCATCCATGAAAGCCATCTTCCACATGGTACCAGCTCACAGGGACCCCCTGGTCTTCCAAGCGCTTCTTGTAGAGCAAGACATCATCCCGGAGGATGTCATTCTCACAGCTCACCAGAAATGTCTTGGGGAGCTGAGCAATGATCTTGTCATCTGCTAGGTGAAATTTCTGCACTCCAAACATGTTTGGTTTCTAGATAGGCAGCCTCATTAAAAGGTGCAAGAAACTCCGGTTGTGGATCTTGGCTCCAGAACCTTCTGGGGATGTTGTCATAGCTGAGCCATTTCCTGAAATTCTTCCACTTGTCCAGCGGTATAACAGCACCTGTCAGCATGGCATCTTTCCAAGAGAGGTCAATGGTCAGATATTTACACATACACATAAGCAGTGTGTCTCTAGTGAGGAATGGCACATTTTTGCTCTGCTGATGTGATGGTAACTGAAAATTGATCAAATTCAGAAGTGGTTGAATCAGGACTTGAGCTTGGATCTGGGGTAGACTGGGAATGCTGGGTAAGATCTACATGACATTGGCCACTGCCCAACCTCCAATACTCTCTCCACAGAGAACCACCTGGGATGGGTCCACCCCAAAGGATTCCAGGTTCTTCAGGAAGTAGATGGAAGCATTCAGGCAATCATTGGCAAGGGCAGGGTGATGGTAGTCAGGAAGCTTGCGGTACCTAAGGAGGAAAGAACAAACACAGCAAGCTTCTTTACAAAGGGGTCACAGAGGCCATTTCAGTCACCATCATCTACTCTCCAAAGGACCAAACCTGACTCCATCCTCAGAGTGATCCTAACAAGTAAGCATGCAACCCCCACTTTTCCTTCATGCACTTGAGGAACCATGAGGATCAGGGATCCCAGGATGCTCCATTCCCACCAACACTGTGCTTCCCATAGATGAGCACACCCCACACAGAATACAGAAAGTTCAAACATCATTGTCTTAGAAAACCAGCAAAGATCCAGGAAAGGCTACTGCAGCCTTCTGGTCCCACCTCTTCCTGGATTCATCTTTTCCTGATGTGCTGGGCACAAGGGGAACACTGTTAAAAACCAACCCTTAACACAATTTAAATCTACACCAGTGTTTGTAATGAGGCATTTGTTCTTATTTTCCTGTGGTCAAACAAAAGTTTCAGGAGATTCGGCAATTGGACTCCTTAGTGGGGAGCTCTTAGACTCCTGCACAAGGCTGCATTCAGAAAATGACCGTTAGTCAAGCAGCCAGCTAGACTTACAACAACACTGGTTACTTTGAACACCATACAAACTCTGAGGAAACTACACAATAACTGTGGCCACCCGCCAGTAAAACACAACCCTAGCTCTTAAAGTTGCAACCCCAGGCAAAAGTGTTTCAAACAATTTGAATTACACTTTCCTTCCGATATGAACCCAGAGAATGGGAATTTCCCAGGTCATCTACCTAGCAGAGGGACTCTGGCCTAGTACAGAAGGGCAATAGAATGATGTCTCTCATAAACATGGTTGTATGTGAAGGTCTGCTGACACTGGAGCACACTCTCTTTTCTGATTGGATTAGCAATCTGTTGTGCTCATTTTGGGAGCCAGCTGGGAGGCATCTCCTTATGTTGACTGCCTCCTATGTTTCCAACATTACACCTAACAAATGGCTCTCACTAGAGGGTATTTCCTGGCTGCTTTTGTAGAGCAGACCGAGCCGGCCACCAGAAAGAAGTAGTGGTGGCAGTGACAGCAGAGAGTGCAGAACCACAGAAGAGCTGAGCCATGACAGCAGTAGAGCCACAAGGGCCACTGATGGTTTGACAGCCATGATGACTGGCCCTTGGAAGAAGCCAGAAGCCTTGAGAACAGTGGTAGCAGCGTCACAGGAACTACCCGGTGGCCAGGACAGGGGCAGAGGTGAGGCCTCAGCAATGGCCGTGATGGGGAGCGGAGAAGCAGTGTTGACAAAAGAACTCAATCCAACAGCAGGCAGACAGAAAGGGAGACAGAGGCAGCAGTGGCCACAAGGGGAACAAAAGCAGGAGAAACAGCAACCGTAGCTTTAAAGGGCAGAGGGTGTTAGACCCTCCATGTCAGGAACTGTGAATGAGCTATTGTCAAGGCCTGGGGAATTCTGAGCTCCTAGGAAGTGTGTTCATAAGGAAGTGCACATAAAGAAAAAAACACCCCAAAATCAGGGCCTGTCTATGGTCTAATGTCACCCAGATGGTTCCAATAAATACCCCAGCATATATGAGTCACCAAATGTCTCCTGCCACTCACCCCACCATCAGCACCACTGAGTCTGTCTCACTGGCCAGAAGGTTGCCCAGGCCATGGTAAAAGTCTGCAAGAGAAGACCCAGTGTTAAAGCAGTTGTGACAAGAACCAAGCACTTTCCACCGCAGCCCCTCAGACAGCAACTATTGTCCTGCACCCAGAGATGACATCTCCTCTCTGAAGTTCAGAGAAGTTCAGTGTTGCTAGAGAATTTCTCTCCAGCTCCCGCCGTCAAGTCCCGCCAATCCCGGAGCCCACTTGTAAAATAAACACACAGACTCTTACATTATTTAAACTGCTTGACCATTAGCTCAGGACTGTCATTGTCTAGCTCTCCCTCTTATATTCAGCCCATTTCTATTAATCTTTACTTTGCCACATGGCTTGTGGCTTTACCGGTTCTTTACATCTTCCTTGTCCTGGCGGAGGCTCCAGGCAGTCTCTCTTTCCTTCCTCCTTCCTAAATTCTCCTCTCTCCTTGTCCCGCCTATACTTCCTGCCTGGTCACTGGCCAATAAGTGCTTTATTTATATAGAGCAATATCCACAGCAGTTCAGTGGCTACAGGACATGAAGGGCAGGAAGAGACAGAAGAGACGAGATTGCAGGGGAAATACAAGGGGTGGGAGAGGCTGCAGTGCAGCAGTGAGAAGCTCTGAAGTGTATTTTGGGGTTCTTCAGGTGGGAAGAGAAGACTGAAGCTAAAGATAATGACTGGAGCCAAGACACTGCGTTCTGGGTTTAGCAGAGAAGGGAAGGAAGTGAACGGATTTTCTCACCATGTGTCAGCCAAGCTGAGCAAAGTGCAGGAATCTGAGGGTGTTGTGAAAAGGCAGATATGGCCAGTACTATGAGTGCAGAGGAAAGGTAGGAGTCACATCTAGTTCTAGGACAGCCCTTCTCTGACATGCTGCCCCAATGTAGACTTAGATCAACATAGAAATCATTGTTGTGTAAGCTACAACCCACAGACTGGGGTGAGCCCTGAGCTCTGCACCCAACCTCTCCAAGAGGCTCCAACTTCTACCTTCATTACTCCCTCCTGACAAGTCCTCATGAGAACATGTGCCAGATTCTACCTTTGATGAAGACCTTACTTCCCACCTCGAATGGAAGCTCCTTACCCAGGCTTCCAATCATAGCACCTCCTCCATGATAGAAGATGATGCCTCGGTGGGGTTTGGAAGACACTTCCTTGGGCTTGAACAGCCTCACAGGGACTGTTCCAAAATGTATGTCAGTCACCAACACATTAGGATCCTTCTTTATCATCATTAGGCCTTGGAGAAACTGTAAAAACCTGGGCATGGCACAAATTCTCAGTTTCTCTAGTATGTTCCCCTGTAGTAGACAAAGGATGGAAAGTGAGGCATAAGAGACTGTGGTGGGTGAGTAGCTGCTGAAGTCAGTTAACATTTTCAGGTTTATTCACCAGTTCTCACCTGCTTACTATATGTGCAAAGAGTTCATGGAGACATAACTCACTGTGCATTCTTTTCAGATATGGGAAACTATTCAAACTTGTCTTCCACAAGTTCCTGAATAAATGATGATGTTGCTGTGACTGAAGTGTTGGCCTCCCTCCATCAAAATTCATGCTCAAATTCCATTCCCATTGTTAAGAGGTCGGCATTTTAAGTGGTGATAATGTGGTATCCTCTTGAGTTAATTAAGTCCTTTATGAGGTACTGGGATGGATAACTTCATAATTGGCTTCTAAAGAGTGAGGTCACCTGGTTTTTCTCTCCTATGACCAAAGTCATCGTTGCCTTTTCTACTAAGAGGTGACATGAGATGACCCATTGCTAGAACCAATGCTTTAGGGATTGCCAAACTCTAAGAATGGGTACAGCCATTCTTCCTTGCTCTGGGCTACAACAAGCAGCTTGGTGTGGTCACAGTAAAGCCACAGAGGTGAAAAAATGGACAGGTGCCCTATAGAGTTGCCTCAGGATGAGAGAGCCAGATAATTGAGACAATTAATAAAATATTTTCATACTATAGATCTTGATAATGCAAATTTTTTAGAGTTTCTTTGGCCTCTGCTTCTCTTGGCCAATTAGTGTTCACTTGAAACTATCAACAGGGTACCTGAAGAATCATACCCCACAGGTACCTTAATAGTCCCACTATTTGTCATGGGCTGGTGACCCAGGTCCATGCTTTATTACCCTACCCATCTTCTGTAAACACTCTATTGCAAAGATGATGAATTGTTAATCTCTTAATGTTCTACACATTAGAATTCACCTGAATGGAATACAGATACATGTTAAGAATAGTTGACAGAGAGTGAGAATGATCTAACAAGGTACAAGGACCAGGCATAGCTGTAAAATTCTTGGGAGTGCTATGATCCTGTAAATCATGTATGATACCTTACAAAGTAATTGAGAAAAACCTACAACATCCAGTGTCTGCAAATTTAAAGGAGATGCACTATTCTTGGACTCCTAGGATGTTGGCAGGTTTTCACAACACACCTTGCCCAAGTAGCCTGCCCATTGTACTACTTGGTAAAGAGAGGGACCATATGGAACTGAGACAAAGGGGCACAGGGGACTTTTAATAAAGCTAATTTGAACTATTTTTGCAGAAGATTATTGTATTATATTATTGTATATATTATTTTATCTATATGTTATTGTATCTATTGCTTAGATGATTGAAGGGTAGGCTAAACAGCTGGGTGCACTTCTACCCCAGTGGATAAAAACACATGTGAATTATATATATATATATATATATATACTATTATATAATTAATATATATATAATTATATATATATAATATATAATTCAGCTTGACTCAAGATAGAATGGTAAGTACACTGAATAGAACCTGTGCATTTCAGAGAAGAATGGAAGAATGTCTGGATGGACACCACTATGAGGTTCTTGTAAACATTTCCAATTAAATAAATGACTATCAAAGCCACTCTAGAGCATCACACAACTCAGTGGTAAATGTGGGCACTCACAGAGACTTGGTGGTGATAAGAGTAGCCGTTTCACACACTGATGTGCCAAAGGTGACTGAATACAAGCAGGATCAATGACACATCCACCACCATACAGACCGACTGAGCCTGGGTTACTTTTTTAATAGATTATTAAAACAATAGTTAAAGAGCTTAAGTACAGAGACAGCCTGCAGGGGTGAAAAGGGCACCCCCAGAGGTCATAACTTTGTTAAATGAAACCCCCAGGTGCCAGACATGGGTTACCTCCCTACAAGTTGTTGGTCAAGGTGGCACCTGAGACCCCATAAAACATAAAGGCTCTGGCCACTGTGGTTGGATACCTGCGTGGCTAGATCTGGCTGCAGTACAGGAAGAAATAAAGCTGGGACAGAGGTAGAAGTTTTCTTCTTACTATCTTTCATAGTGCCAGAATGTGCTATGTGGGCTGCTGGAAGTAAACAGTCACAGAAAGACCTGCTCATCTATGGTCCCTGCATGTTATAGTACCAAATGCCAGAAAAGGTGTGCCTGCATGTGAAATAGGGACACGGCTATTGTGGGACAGTCAACAGCTTTCCATTGTATATAAGACTCACTACACATGAGAGAGTTCATATCTGGTACTATAAACCAAGACAAAACCCAGTGGCTAGGGAGGTCACAACTTCCAGAAGGCAAGTCCCTGATACTGTTTTGGTTTTTTGGGTTTTCTTTTTCTTTTCTTTTTTTTTTTTTTTTTTTTTTTTGGTTTTTCAAGACAGGGTTTCTCTGTGTAGCTTTGCACCTTTCCTGGAACTCACTTGGTAGCCCAGGCTGGCCTCGAACTCACAGAGATCCACCTGGCTCTGCCTCCCGAGTGCTGGGATTAAAGGCATGCACCACCACCGCCCGGCTATGCCTGATACTATTTTTAATGTATATGATGTGCTTAGCAAACTGCCTTCTGAACATTTGTGCATAACCCCATTGATTACTGTTACTGTTGACTTCAGAATTCCTTTTGTAATGGATGGTGTACCAGAGGACCAAAAACCACCAATGAAACTCCTGAGAACAAGTGACTGCTGATGGGCAGAGGCCTCAATAATTAGCCTTAAAGGACATCTATTATTCTTAACCCTTCTGAGACTCAGCGAACTTCAAGGAGAAAAGGATCAGAAAGAATATAAGTAAAAGCATAGGAAGAGGTAGAGAGATGTACAGCAGGTTCTTCTATATGGAAACATTCCCTCCAAAAGGGAGCAGGCAGGCAGCTCATGGCACTCAAGGGGCAAACTTCACATGACTGGAAACATTTCATAATCCTACAGGCAGTAACCAACTGTTGGACAAGGAACTCTGAGCAGAGGTACAGAACTGATGTTCTCAGGCCTGGCAAGCTGCAGAAGGCTCAAAATGACTTGAATATCCAAGCTCGGAGGTCATATTCTTGTGAAAGACACCCTCCACCTCCTCCATCTTACATTGGTGGCTACTTCTTCCTTTGAAGCCTTCACTACACTGTCCAGACACTGTGAGAAGTCATTGAAGACACAATTGCAAGTGTAGAATTATTTAGATGTCTCCCTTCTATCAGGAAGAGGTCTATGGGGAGAACAACCCCATGGAACTGGAGTTTACTGTCCCACAATAGCCAAGACTGCAGGGTCTCCCACATAGAACACACCATGAAAAGGAAACACTATACTCACCTCCACATCTTCTGTGAGCACATGTAGCCTGCCAGCATCAACAGGTGCTTAGATTAGAGACTGTTTATAATGGGAAACAGTAAGATTGGAAGGATTCACATGTTTCTGTGCCTTTGGTGACCCAAGGCTCTCATTTAGAGTGCCAGGAGCCCAAACTAGCAAGTTCCTTATTTCTCTAAAGTGGTCCATTGTTCCTGGTGGAAAATCTCCACAGGGTAGGAATATATGTTTTCACAACTTTTCAGACCCTATGATGCCTTATCAAAGTGCCATCTAATGCTTTCAACAGCATGGTCCTCCACAAGCCATTACTTCACTTCAGATGAGGATGCTGAGGCACAGAGAAGTTAGCCAATGTCTCTTGAGCCAGTAAGAACACAGCAGCAGGGCTTACTGGACAACCTGGCTGTGTGCTTGTCACCTTTCTCCTCCACACCTCCTCCTCAGGTGACTTTTGACGTAATCACTGTGAAATATCTATCAACTGCCAGGATTCCAATCAGAATTTCAAAATCAGGACTCATTTAATTTACCTACTTCTCATATGGAGCCAAACTATCCTTCACACATCTGCTGTACCTATCAGCATGTGCTTGCTGATCTCTGTCCCCAATTTCCAGCCCAGAAGACCAGTACAGGGCACCACTGTCCATGCAACTATGCTAAAGGGCTCGATGGATCCATCACATGGATGTCATCAAAGGATGGCCTGAATTGTTCTCAGGACACAGCCTAGTAAATTAATCTCTGCCCTCAGGTCTCAAGTTGATATAAGGAATCACCCAGAGACGAGGACACGGAACAAGGGGTGATGGGGACTATGGCTGAATGTGGTTTTGGATCTTTCAGGCTTTAATGAGTAGCACCTGGGTCTGAAATTAATTTCACAGCCTTCAGAAAATAGCTTCATACATACATAGTGCTGCACCCTGTAATAAGATCCCTCAAAAGATGGGGAGTAAGGGATGGCCACTTTAAGGTGGCCAGAATATAGATAAGGTCAGGCTAGACTATAGTGTGACATCTTTTCTCAACAAGAAAGAAAATAAAAGCCGAAAGTGGAAGAAGAGAGAAAAGGGAGAGAGGAAGAAAATCCAAGAAGAGAAAAGGGGAAGGAAAAGAGATGGGGGAGGTGAGAGGTGGGAGACAAGAGACTTCCCCAACTCAGTCCTATGAGAACCTAGAGAAAGAAGAGAGGGGAATGAAAGGAGAATGGTGGGGTCCAAAGAGCACCCCCAATCCATGGCAGGGCCCAAGAGAACACTCACCAAAGCTATCAGGTACTGGATAATGCAATGCATAAACCATAACTTGGCCGGCTGCTTCAGGGTGGAAGGCATTTCTGCACTGGGAAGGTGCTGAATAACAACCCATACAAAGACTCCCAGTAAGAATGTGGGCAGCCCTGCGAGCAGCAGCAGCCACAGGACAGCCATGACTCAGATGCTCCAGAGCCCCCAGGAGCTGTTGTCCTGGAGAACGTCCTTCAGAACTTCTGTGAAGAGCACCAGATCCTGTTTTATATATTGTTGCCACCACCCTCTCCTTCCAGTGTATGTCTGGCACAGTAACCTGACCTGTTTCTCAGAAGTCCACAAAAGCAAATGAGAGCCAGAGAAATCTAAGCAAAAAAAAAAAAATTGTCTTTTTGTTGACCAAGTTCAATTGAAAATTAAAGCTGGCTTTACAGTTAGAGTGTGGTTCTCTCCTTCTCTAAACACAAGCATGCTTGTTAAAGTAAAATCCAAAATCTCTGTCTCATATCAGAAGAACCACCTGATATGGGACAGAAGAAAAACCAAGCCGGGCGGTGGTGGCCCATTTCTTTAATCCCAGCACTTGGGAGGCAGAGCCAGGCGGATCTTTGTGAGTTTGAGGCCAGCCTGGGCTACCAAGTGAGTTCCAGGAAAGGCACAAAGCTACACAGAGAAACCCTGTCTCAAAAAGCCAAAAAAGAAAAAAGGAAAAGGAAAAGAAAGAAAGAAAAGAGAAAAACCAAAATTTAGGGACTATTTTATTGCAACTAATCTCATAATCCTTTGGTTTTATTTTGATTCTTTGCCATTTTTCTTAAAGTATATATATTATCCCAAAATTTATAAGACATATATATATTTTTTAACTTTTTGTCATGATATTAATGGTCATATAGAGTACTAACTAATTCTAGAAAAAGACTTCACCTAGCTTCCTGTACATGATTTGGGGTCTGAGTCTCTATCAGGTAAATAGGAATTAAGATTTCATACTCTGGATGTACATAACAAATATTGATTCTTTAACCTCTTTGAGATCTGCTGCATATGACATAAAATATTTAAGTTTTCTGCAGTGAGCCGTGACCAAAGCAGTGACCTTTGAAGTGTCCAGAACGAGGATGGGGCCCACAAAGACAATTCCACCAGGACTATGATAATGCTACTAAACTGACAAACACCATCCAAAGATTGACTTGGAATACAAACTGCTCAGGACAATTTCAAGTTAGTTAGTTAACATGGTCCAGTCTCACAGACCACTCTAGACAGGACTTGAGATAAGCCCTGCATTTTCCCATTATGCAGAGACTAGACAACAAATGGTACAGCTAGCTATCTCAAGACTTGAAGTTTTTGAGCATCCCCTAAAGATGCCAATGACTCCAGACAGCAGGAAGTAATTTTAAGAACATGACATTTCCAAGTGATGCAGTGGGTATTTTTGGTTGCTCAATGTGTTGTGGATATTTGTCATTGGTTAGGGGAGTGGTTACAAGTTGTTATTGGTAATGGTCAGGAAAAAAGTTGAACAAAGGAGATTAGATTCAGGGTTCCTGTTTTGAAAAGAAAAAGGGGAGAAATAGAAATGGTAGGATAAAAGGGTAGATTATTGAATCTACTCTGAAAAGAAAAAGGGGTGATACAGATATGATAGAACAAAAACATAGATTATTCAATCAATATTTAAACCAAAAAAGCAACTACTACATTTAAATATATTACATTGGCTTGGGGTTTTATGTATAGATACATATTTGAGGTTATTTTGTTATACTGTATATATGTTAGGGAAATGATGGGATAAAAAGGTAGGTTATTGAATCTACTTTTAAAACAAAAAAGCAACTACTAGTTTTAAATATTTTACATTGGCATGGACTTTTGTATATTGATTTAAATTTGAGGTTATTTTTGCTCAAACATACTCTACATACAATTCTTCTCTTGTTCAAGGTATTATACTTATACAGCTCATTTAACAATATAATGTAAATTTCTAGTCCTTGAAATTTATTATTACAAACTATTTAAGCTAATAAAAATGCAGGTTAGTAGTTAGTCACTTATTACAATCATATTAGGTATGTTTTCTAGGTCAAACAGAGATATTTTAGGTAGACAGTCTTCAAACACTTTAAGATCTACAGAATATGGCATTTAAGATGTTTTAATAACATAGGTTTTGTTTATGACAATGAGACATGTCTGTTCCTGAGAAAACACCAATCTACTTCAGAGAAGATATTGGGCATCAAAGAAACTCCACATGGAGTTTATTTTCTTTGTGGCAAAAGTTAGCCACTGGGCAAGAAAGTGCCCTTGCCTGGACTGCTGACAGTATGCTGTCCAAATTGGACAAGCAAGACAGAAAAGAAAATGACTGCCAAACTTTGCCAAGACAAGGTGGGCAGCCCTTCAGAGTATCCTGCTTTACAGAAAAATCTGTCAAATATGCTAGACCTGTAGGCCAAAGATGAATGCCCCAAAATTACAGAGGAAACTTGGGTGACTGTCCAGGAAGCTAGATGTTTCTATCATTTCTCACACTTTTTGGATTTCACTTGCTTGCACTTCCTGCTTACTTGGGTAATGTTATTTCCTTCTCAGGTTTCTGATGGAGTTGAAGACTAGATAGTTACAGTTATAGTTTTCCTTGTTAACAAATTCAAAAAGGAAACTCACTAAAGAGGTGTAAAGTATATAAGTTTGAAAGATTTAAAAGGAGAGTTTTGAGTTGGTAATGCAAGTTAGGATAGAGATTAAGTTAGGTACAACACTTTGGACTTACTAAGAGAAGATAGATAATGGAATATTTTCTCTGAATTTGTCAAATATTAATGAACTAGACATTGTTAATGTAATTATTGCCTGTATATATTTGTATATAGTTATTGTACTTATTGTATATAGTTTTTCTATGTTAGTTATTCTAGAAGTTAGTTACTTCTTTTTTATATTAGAAAAAAGGGGGAAAAGTGATATTTTGTTTGTGTTCTGACAAATAAAACTTACCTTATGATCAGAGGGTGGAGCTAGCCACTAGTTAACCATCAAAGTCTGGCAAAGACAGGAGACAGGAAGTGATATGCCTGAGTGGAGAGAGGAAGTGATAGGGCAGGGCAGAGACAGGAGCTTTGCATTCTTGTGCTGGTGTTATTGGGCTGATAAGTCTGAGAAGTGAGAGGTGACTGTGACTGCTCCTTTGTTTCTCTGATCTTTCAGTTTTTACAGCGATATCTGACTCCAGGTTTTTATTATTAAGACTAATTAGGATTGTGCTTCACACAGCAATGAGAAAAACAACAAGAAAGAGCCTGCCTCAAGACAGAAGGTGAGAACCAACTCTGGAAAGATGCCTTTTGATCCCCACATGCACATTGTGACACATGCTTACTCACACTTACATACATGCATTGTAAATACATACAATGACTAACATTTAAAAGATAAACAAGTTCCCTTGCTATCTTTGAGAAACACACCTCACCATGAAAAATAGACAAACATCTCCAGTGAGAGAAATGGAAAATTAATTCAGAGTAAAAGGAACTAGGAAACAAAACTTCAGTGCCTAATCTAACAAAATAGACTAAGTAAATCTATTCAAAAGAGATAAAGAATGTCACTCCTTACTGATTAAAGCAACAATTCATTAATAGAACATTACAAATCTAATTTTGTATGCACCTAACCCAGGTGCCCCTAGTTTCATAGAAACAATATTAATATCCATAAAGCCTCAGATTAAACCCAATTCAGTAATAGTGGGTGATTTCAATGGTCCACACTGGCCAATATGTAGGTCATATATACCAAAAATAAATACAGAAGCATCAGAGTCAAATGACATCATATATCAAATGAATACAATTGACATCTACAAAATATTCCACTCAAGCACTGCAGAATACATGATCTTCTTTGCACCCATGGTGCATTCTCTGACATAGAACTTGCATATACTAGAACACAAAGCAAATTTCAACAAGACCAAAAAATGAAGTGATTTTTTATAATCTATCTGACCAGAACTTTTTATAATTCTATCTGAATAAAGCTAGAAACCAACAGTAAGAACAACTACAGAAAGCACACAAATTCATGGAGACTAAACAATTCATCACAGAATAATGAAGAAGTTATTGGAGAAACTGGTAATTTCTTCAATGGGAAATCAAACCTTCCTAAAAATGAATGAAAACAAAACCACAAAATACAGAAAGAATTCAAACCACTCTGAATTAAGCTAAAAATTGGGAAATGAAACTTCATGAAGTTAAAAATTATTCTATACAGCAAAGGGAGTAGTCTATTGAAGAAACAACCTGAAGAATAGAAAAGAATCTTGGAAAACATTTGACTGATAATTAATATTCAGAATATGCAAATAACTCAAAAAACTACACAAGAAACCAATAAAAATAAATGTGCTATCTGCCCTCAGAACTCCTAAAACCCATACTTCGGGTGCCTAAGTCCTAACCCAAAGCCACACCTTCCCATCCACTGCTCACCAATGCTACCAGACCACTGACACCACCTCCAGGGAATACCCTCTGCTCAGATACAGGCCACACCAGTCAGAACATCAGGGGAAGGACATATGACCCAGAAGAATAGTATCAGAACAAGCAAGTCAAAAGAACAGGTGCAGGCAGTAACAATAGATAGACAGACCCAGGCAGAGACTCACTGCTAGACCAGAGGCCATGCCAGTCACCAGAACTCCAGGACCCAACTCAAGCAGAGACCCCCCTGCTGGGCCAGAAACCACACCCACATGAGCCTTCAGAACTCCAGATAGGTAGCCCGTGCATGGATGAACTCCACTCTCTCAGTGATACCAACACATGCTATCCACAATCCTCCAACTCTGGAAGAAACCATCTGCTGGAACAAAGACTATGCTAGCCACCAGAAGTCCAGTGCCTAAGAAGTCAGACAAAGACTCCCTGCTGGGTCATAGGTCATGCCTACTGTCAGAATCTGGACACAAAGATTATAAAACCAAAGAGGAAACATAAATCAAGGTACAAAATACCATCTAACAAAGGCAAACTCAGAAGTCACACCTAGAACTATTTTCATCCTGAACCCGGATACCTAGATGCCAGTGTAAGAACATAACAATAACCAAGGCAATATGGCACCACTACAGCCCAGCTATCCTACTACAGCAACCCCTGAATATTCCAACACAGCTGAAGAACATGAAAATTATCTTAAAACCAATTTTATAAAGATGATGAGGACCTTAAACAGGAAATGAATAAATCCCTCAAAGAAATCCAGGAAAATGCAAACAATTGAAGGAAATGAATAAATCTCTTAAACAAAGACAACAACAACAACAAAAACAAACAGCTGAAGGAAATGAATAATAACACTACTCAAGACCTGAAAATGGGGCTGGAGAGATGGCTCAGAGGTTAAGAGCACTGACTGCTCTTCCAGAGGTCCTGAGTTCAATTCCCAGCAACCACATGGTGGCTCACTACCATCTGTAATAAGATCTGGCACCCTCTTCTGTATACATAATAAATAAATAAATCTTTAAAAAAAAGACCTGAAAATGGAAATAGAAGCATTAAAGGAAACACAAACTGAGGGAATTCTGAAAATGAAAAGTCTAGGTAAGTGAACAGGAACTACAAACATAGGCATCACCAACACAATACAAGAGATCAATCTCAGGAGTTGAAGATACCATAGGAGAAACGGATACATCTGTCAAAGAAATAGTTAAATCTAAAAAATTCCTGACACAAAACAACCAGGGAATCTGGGACACTATGAAAGAACCAAACCTAAGAATAATAGGAATAAAAGGAGAAGAATCCCAGCTTAAAGGCCCAGAAAATAGTTTTCATTAAAATCATAGAAGAAAAATTTCCTAACCTAAAGAATGACATGCTTATAAAAATACAAAAGGCTGACAGAACACCAGATAAATTAGACCAGAAAAGGAAGTCCCCTCCCGACATAATAATCTAAATACTTAATATACATTTAATACAAAACAAAGAAAGAAAATTATAAACTGCAAGTTTATAATAGGAATAGGCCAGGTAACATAAAATGGAGACCTATTAGAATTATACCCAACTTCTCAACACAGACACTAAAAGCCAGAAGGGCCTGAACAGATGTCTTGCAGACTCTAAGAGACCACAGATGCCAACCCAGACTACTATATCCAAAAAAACTTGCAATCAACATAAATGGAGAAAACAAAATAATCCATGACAAAGTCAAATTTAAACAGTACCTATCCACACATCTATCCATACAGTAGGTACTAAATGGAAAAATATACCCCAAGGAGAAAAACCACACCCATCAAAACACAGGAAATATATGATCTCACACAAGCAAAATCAAAAGAAGGGAAACACATACACATTCAAACCCACAATAATAAAATAACAGTAATTAACAATCATTATCATTGATATCACTCAATAAAATGGATTCAATTCATGAATAAAAAGACAGAGGGAGGCCAACAGAATTGATACAAAAACAAGAACCAGTCTTTTGCTGCATACAAGAAACACACCTCAACATCAAAGATCTGCATTACCTCAGACAAATTGGTTAGAAAAAGATTGTCCAAGCAAATGGACTCACAGAGCAAGCTGGGATAGCTATTCTAATATCTAACAAAATAGACTTCCAACCAAAATTAATCAAAAGAGATGGAGAAGGACACTTCATACTCAATAAAGGAAAAATCTACAAGGATGACATTTCAATACAAAACATCCTACCACAGATGCAAGGACAACCATGTTTATAAAAGAAGCATTACTAAAGCTTAAACACATCGACCCTGACACACTGATAGTGGGAGACTTCAATAGCTCACTCTCATCAATGGACAAGTTAAGTCATCCAGACAAAAACTAAACAGAAAAATATTGAAGCTAACAGACGTTATGAACCAGGTGAACCTAACAGATACCTGTAGAACATTTCATCCAAACACAAAAGTACAGACCTTTTCTCCACACTTCGCAGAACTTTCTATGAAATTGATCACTTTCTTGGTCACAGAGGAAGTTTCAACAGACACAAGAAAATTGAAATAACCTCCTGTATTCCATCAGACTACCACAGATTAGAGTGAGATTTCAACAACAATAGGAAGACTACAAACTCATGACATCTAAACAACTCTCTACTGAATGACTACTGGGTTAAGGTAGAAATAAAGATGTTAAAGACTTCCTAAAATTCAATGAAAATGAATGCACAACATACCCAAACTTAGGGGACACAATGAAAGTACTGGAGAGGTTACTTTATAGCACTAAATGTCTACATAAAGAAATTGGAGATATCTCAAAATAGCTTAATAGTACACCTGAAATCTCTAGAACAAAAAGAAGTAAACATATCCAAGAGGAGTAGATGGCAGAAAATAATCAAACTGAGAGAGGAAATCAATAAAATAGAAACAAGGAAAGCAATACAAAGAATCCATGAAACAAAGAGTTGGTTCTTTGAAGAAATCAACAAGATAGACAAACATTTATCCAAACTAACTAATAGAAAGAAAGAGAATACCCAAATTACAAAATCAGAAGCAAAAAGACAGACATAACAGTAGACACTGAGGAAACCCAAAGAATCATTATGTCATACCTCAAAAACTTGTTTTGCAGGATATTTTATCATATATGTTTGTGAAGATGTGTCACTATGATTGGTTTAATAAAAGCTGAGTGGTCAATAGCTAGGCAGGAGAAGTTAGGCATGACTTTTAGGCAGAGAGAGAAACTAGGGATGAATCTAGACATGCAGGAAATGCCAACCAGACATGGAAGCAGTCAGATATACAAGATAGAGAAGAGGTAAAAAGCCACATGGCAGAACATGGTTTAATAGAAGCAGGTTAATGTAAGTTATAAGTGCTAATTGTGAATAAGCCCAAGCTAAAGGCCAAGCTTTTCTAATTGATAATAAGTCTCTGTCTCATTATTTGGGGGATGGCAGTCCTAACAGAAAGTCCAACAGAGGTTCCCCTTCTCCAAGACCACCCAGCAGACTCTGCAATCTACACGGCCTGCCCCCACACCCATCCACCCGAGATCCCCAACACTTCCTGAGAATTGGAGACCAGCCCCCAGCTCCCATCCGGCCCAGAGCTCCCATCCAGCCCAGAGGTGAGTGACTGGGGTCATACCCAGGGAGGCCTGCCCCTAGGTCCCATCCTTGGGCCCCAGCCATTCCCAGGAAAGACCCTCCCAAGTTGGCTCCAGTTGTTGGCCAGTGGGCAGGGCTCCCCTGGGAAGGTTCCTCTTCTCCAAGACCCCCCAGCGGAACCTGCAATCTATACGCCTTGTCCCCACACCCATTCCCCCCCACCGAGACCACCGCCCCTTCTTGAGACTTAGAGACCAGTCCCCAGCTCCCATTTGGCCCAGAGCTCTCATCTGGCTCAGAGAGCTGCCATCTGGCCCAGAGAGCTCCTATCTGACCCAGAGAGCTCCCATCCAGCCCAGAGAAAGAGAGAGCTCTCACTGAACAAAGAGCCATCATTGGACCAAGTGTAAAGTCAGAAGACAGGGAATCTGCCAGCCCTGATTAGACCAAGAGTGGCTTTCTGAGAAGCAGAATCTGCCACCTCTCATTGGACCAAGAGAGGCATCGTGAAATGCTGAATCTGTCAGTTCTGACTGAACCAATCCCTGATAAGACCAATGGGCAGATGTCAAGGCAAAAAGAAGTACATACAACAACATAAAGAGCAATACAGCATCACCAGAACCTAGCCCTCCTGCAACAGCAAGACCTGAACATCACAAAGTGGAAGAAGCAGAAGAAAGAAACCTTAAGAATAGCATTGTGAAGATGCTAGAGACCTTTCAAGAAAAAATCAAAAATAAAATTGAGGAAAAGATAAACAAAAAAGTGGAGTAAATCAATAAAGAAAATGAAAAGTCAAACAAAAAATGGAAAAAACTCTATAAAAAAACAAACCAGAAAAAAAGACAAATAAAGCAGAAGAAAACAATAAATCCCTTAAAGAAAACCATGAAAAAGCAATCAAACAGCTGAAGGAAACAGTCCAAGACCTGAAAAGGGAAATAGAAACAATGAAGAAGACACAAACAGAGGGAATGCTGGAAATAGAAAATCTGAGTAAACAAACAGGAAGCACAGATACAAGTATAACCAACAGAATACAAAAGATAGAAGAGAGGATTTCTGGTGTAGAGGATACAATAGAGGAAATGGATTTGTCAGTCAAAGAAAATACCAATGCCAAAAGATTATAACACAAAATGTCCAAGAAATCTGGGACACCATGAAAAGAACAAAACTAAGAATAATTGAGATAGAGGAAAGAGAAGAACCAACTCAAAGGCACAGAAAATACATTCAAAAAGATCATAGAAGAAACCTTTACCAACTTAAAGAAGGAAATGCCTATGAAGATACAAGAAGCCTATAGAACACCAAACAGACTAGACCCCAAAAAAAAGTCCCTTTGCCACATAATAATTAAACAACTAAATGAACAGAATAAAGAAAAAATATGAAGAGCAGCAAAAGAAAAAGGCCAAGTGATTTATGAAGGCAAACCCATCAGAATAACACCTGATTTCTCAATGGAGACTTTGAAAGCTGGAAGGACCTGGATAGATGTAATGCAGACACTAAGAGACCATGGATGCCAGCCTAGACTAATATACCCAGCAAAACTTTCAATCATCATAGACAGAGTGAACAAGACATTCCAAGACAAAGCCAGATTTAAACAATACTTATCCACAAACCCATCCCTATAGAAAGCACTAGAAGGAAAATTCCAACCGAAGGAAGTCAGATACACACTCAAAAACACAGGCAATAGACAACACCACAGCAGTAAACCCCAAAAAAGACAAGTATACACACACTACCACCAAAAAAAAAATAACAGGAATGAGCAATCACTGGTCATTAATATCCCTTAATATCAATGGACTTAATTCACCTATAAAAAGACACAGGCTAACAGAATGAATATGAAAGCAGGACCCATCTTTCTGCTGCATACAAGAAACATACCTCAAATTCAAAGATAGACAACACCTAAGAATAAAAGGCTGGGAAAAGTCTTTCCAATCAAATGGTCTTAAGAAGCAAGTGGGTGTAGCCATCCTAATATCCAGCAAAATAGGCTTCAAACTAAAATCAATCAAAAGAGATCAAGAAAGGCATTACATACTAATCACAGGAAAGATCCACCAAGATGAAGTTTCAATTCTGATCATTTATTACTGGTGAAATTATTAAGGCCACTCCACATAGTTAAAAGGGAGGTTTATTAGTGGTGCAACTTACAAATGAAGGGATAGATCGCAGGGTCTGAGGAAGGTGTATCACAGTCCAGCGGTGTTCTCTGGAGCTCTGCTTGGTCAACCTCCACCATCCATGGTCCAGGAACTGAGAGCGCCATGCGACCCAATCTTGGGTCTTCAGGGCCCTCCCTTGGCCCCGCCTTGTAGGCTTGATAGTTATGGAAGCTTCAATGGGGGTTGGAACTTCCAGACCAAAGCTAGAATGGCTACCCACTACATCTCCCCCTTTTTGTCTAAATAAGAAGGTTCTAACTTAATACAAGATTATATACAAAGGAATGGTTATCAAATATTGTCCAGGAGTAATGATGGATAATGACCTAGATAAGATGGAACTACAATCAATGCAAACAATATCAAGCAAGAAACACATACTAAAATCCAAAGAAGTCTAGAACGTAGGTAAATGGTATGTTACAAAGATCATTCCAAAAGGTATCCTATCCTAAAGAACCTGAATCTAATACTTAATATGTTTTATCTAAGAGAATATATGTGTGTGTGTGTGTGTGTGTGTGTGTGTGTGTGTGTGTGTGTGTGTGTTGTAACTATAACTGCTGTAGTGGGTAGCCATTCCAGCTTTGGTCTGGAATGGCTACCCACTACAATTTATGCCCCAAACACAAGGGCACCCACATATGTAAAAGAAACATTACTAAAGCTTAAATCACATATAAAACCCCACACATTATTAGTGGGAGACTTCAACACCCCAGTCTGACCACTGGACAGATATGCCAAATTGAAACTTAACAGAGAAATAAAGGACATAACTGGTGTTATGACTCAAATGGACTTAATCGATATCTACAGAACATTCCATCCTAACAAAAAAGAATATACCGGGCTGGAGAGATGGTTCAGTGGATAAGAGCACTGATTTCTCTTCCAGAGGTCCTGAGTTCAATTCCCAGCAACCACATGGTGGCTCACAATCATCTATAATGAGATCTGGTACCCTCTTCTGGCCTGCAGACATACATGCAGGCAGAACGCTGTATATAAAATAAGTAAATAAATCTTTTAAAATATATATATATCCCTTCTTCTCAGCACTCAGTGGAACCTTCTCTAAAATCGACCACATACTTGGCCACAAAGCAAATCTCAACAAATACAAAACAATTGGAATAACCTCCTGTGTTCTATCAAACCACCATGGTTTAAAGTTAGATTTCAACAACAAGAAGAACTACAGAAAGCCTAAAATCTCATGGAAACAGAATAATGCTCAACTGAATCACCAATGGGTTAAGGAAGAAATTAAAAAAAAAAGAAATTAAAGACTTCCTAGAGATCAGTGAAAATGAATATACCACATACCCAAACTTAAGGGACACTATGAAAGCAGTGCTGAGGGAAATTCATAGCACTAAATGCCCACATAAAGAATTTGGAGAAATCTCACAGTAGTGACTTAACAGCACACCTGAAAGCTCTAGAACAAGAAGAAGCAACGTCACCCAGGAAGAATAGATGCTGGGAAATAATCAAATTGAGAGCTGAAATCAATAAAATAGAAACAAAGAGAGCAATACAAAGAATTAATGAAACAAAGAGTTGGTCCTTTGAGAAAATCAACAAGATAGAAAAGCCCTTACCTAAACTAACCAAAAGGGAGAGAGAGAGAGCATCCAAATTAACAAAATCAGAAATGAAAAGGGAGACATAACAACTAACACTGAGGAAATCAGAAAATCATCAGGTCATACTTCAAAAACATCTACTCCACAAAACTGGAAAATCAAAAAAAAAATTGATAATTTTCCGGATAGGTACCACATACCTAAGTTAAATCAAGACCAGATAAACTATTTAAATAGTCCAATAACCCCTAAGGAAATAGAATTAGTCATTAAAAGTCTCCCAACAAAAAAAAAAAAAAACCAAAAAAAAACCCCAGGACCAGATGGTTTCAGCGCAGAATTCTACCATATCTTCAAAGAAGAGTTAATACCAATGCTCTTTAAATTGTTCCACACAATAAAAACAGAAGGAACATTACCAAACTCCTTCTATGAGGCTACAATTATACTGATTTCTAAGCCAAACAAAGATGCAACAAAGAAAGAGAACTACAGACCGATCTCCCTCATGAACATTGATGCAAAAATATTCAATAAAATACTGGCAAACAGACTACAAGAACACATCAAAACAATTATCCACCATGATCAAGTAGGCTTCATCCCAGGGTTGCAAGGGTGGCTCAACATACAAAAGTCTGTCAATGTAATACACCATATAAACAAACAGAAAGAAAAAAACCACATGATCATCTCACTAGATGCTGAAAAGGCATTTGACAAATCCAACAGCCCTTTGGGATAAAGGTCTTGGAGAGATCAGGAATACAGGGAACATATCTAAACATAATAAAGGCAATTTACAGCAATCCAACAGCCAACATCAAATTAAATGGAGAGAAACTCAAAACGATTTCACTAAAATCAGGGACAAGGCAAGGCTGTCCACTCTCCCCATACTTATTCAATATAGTACTTGAAGTTCTAGCCAGAGCAATAAGACAACAAAAGAAGATTAAGGGGATACAAATTGGAAAGAAAGAAGTCAAGCTTTCACTCTTTGCAGATGACATGATAGTATACATGAGTGGCCCCAAATTTTGACCAAGGAACTCATAGAGCTTATAAACACTTCAGCAACGTAGCAGGATACAAGATTAATTCAAAAAATCAGTAGCCCTCCTATATACAATTGATAAACAGACTGAGAAGGAAATCAGAGATATATTACCCTTTACAATAGCCACAAATGATATACTATACCTTGGGGTAACTCTAACTAAACAAGTGAAGGACCTGTATGACAGGAACTTTAAGTCCTTGAAAAAAGAAATAGAAGATGTCAGAAAATGGAAAGATCTCCCATGCTCATGGATAGGCAGGATTAGCATAGTAAAAATGGAAATCTTACCAAAAGCAATCTACAGGTTCAATGCAATCCCCATCAAAATATCAACACAATTCTTCACAGACCTGAAAAGAACAATACTCAACTTTATATGGAAAAACAAAAAACCCAGGATAACCAAAAGAATCTTGTACAATAAAACAACCTCTGGAGGCATCACGATCCCTAACTTCAACCTCTACTATAGTGCTACAGTAATAAAAACAGCTTGGTACTGGCATTAAAAACTGACATGTGGACCAATGGAATTTTTTTTAGATTTTTTATTTATTTATTTTACAATACTATTCAGTTCTACATAATAGCCACAGATTCCCTTGTTCTCTCCCTTACAATGGAATTGAACTGAAGACCATGACATTAATCCACACACCTAAGAACAAATAATTTTTGACAAAGAAGCCAAGACTGTATGGATATGATAAGATAAAAAGGAAAGATTCACAATAAGACAGATTGAGATGGAACAAGACTTTAAATGCTTTACAATGTGTGTAAAAATGTACGTAGGCTTGGAAAAGAGAGGAAAAGGAACATAGACAGTTATATAAAGAAATAGAAAGTTTTAAAAAATAAAGTCTTTAAAGAGAAAGTAAAAGTAATATAAGAAATAAGCCACATAAAGATGAATATTACACAGAGAATCTGGATTGTGTTGTCTTCGGGATTTTTAACTGCAGAAAAACATTTGATCGTAAAAGATGTTGAGTTAAACCAATATGTATATATTAAAGATACCTTGGCTTTAAAATTTGGATATAAGGATGTGTTACTTTGGAAAGGAGACTCTGCTTTTGTCTCTACAGAAAGCCAGAGGCTATGGATTTGTTCCAGATTAAGATACACCAGGTTTGACCAGCCAAGACCACCTGAAAGGTCTTCCAGGTCTCCGATGACACCATGGCCCAGATGATCCAACATCCAGAATCATTTCAAGGCAACTGGCTCAGACGATACAGTCTCACGGACTACTCCAAGAACTTAAAATTTTCTTTGTGATACTGCGCCCCCCTCCAGCAGGAAGTAGTAAGAGAAGCTACGTCCAAATTCCCAAATATACCAAGCTGGCTTTAAAGATGTGTAAAAGTTAAAACCTTCCTTTTTAAAAAAAAGAAAAGGGGAAGTGCTGTGGGATGTTCTGTATGTTCTGTGGGAGCCCTTCTTGGGTTCTTTGTGGCATTACCCAGCAGGTCCGCATAGAGGATGATTAGGACCATGGGCCTGAGTGCAGGTGTCTGAGATGGTCTGCACTTGGCTGTGCTGGGGGATGGTCTGTATGTCAAGTTGCTCTGATTGGTCAATAAATAAAACCTGATTGGTCGTGGCTAGGCAGGATGTATAGGCGGGACTAACAGAGAGAGATATAAAAGAACAGGAAGGCAAGAGACACTGCAGCCGCCGCCATGACCAGCAGCATGTGAAGATGCCGGTAAGCCACCAGCCACGTGGCAAGGTATAGATTTATGGAAATGGACTAATTTAAGCTATAAGCACAGTTAGCAAGAAGCCTGCCACGGCCATACAGTTTGTATGCAATATAAGTCTCTGTGTTTACTTGGTTGGGTCTGAGCGGCTGTGGGACTGGCGGGTGACAAAGATTTGTCCTGACTGTGGGCAAGGCAGGAAAACTCTAGCTACAACTGTACAATGGAAAAAAGAAAGGACCTTCAACAAATGGTGCTGGCATAACTGGATGTAACTGGATGTAGAAGGCTGCAAATAGATCCATATCTGTCACTGTGCACAAAACTTAATTCCAAGTGGATCAAAGACCTCAACATAAATCCAGTTACTCTGAACCTGATAGAAGAGAAAGTAGGAAGTAGTCTTGAATGCATTGGCACTGGAGGTCACTTCCTAACTATAACACCAGTAGCACAAACACTGAGAGAAATAATTAATCAATGGGACCTCTTGAAACTGAGAAGCTTTTGTAGAGCAACAAGACAAAGTGACAGCCTACAGAATGGGACAAGATCTTCACCAACCCCACATCTGAAAGAGGGCTGATCTCCAGAATATATAAAGAACTCAAGAAATTAGACATCAAAATGTCCAACAATCGAATTAAGAAATGGGCTATAGAGCTAAACAGAGGATTCTCAACAGAGGAAACTCAAATGGCTGAAAGACATTTAAGGAATTGATCAACATCCCTAATCATCAGGGAAATGCAAATCAAAACAACTCTGAGATACCACCTTACACCTGTCAGAATGGCTAAGATCAAAAACACTGAAGACAGCTTTTATGGTGGAGAGGATGTGGAGCAAGGGGAACTCTCCTCCACTGTTGGTGGGAATGCAAGCTTGTACAGCCACTTTGGAAATCAATATGGCACTTTCTTAGAAAACTGGGAATTAATCTCCCCACAAGACCCAGCTATACCACTCTTGGGCATATTCCCAAGGAATGCTCAATCATATCACAAGGGCACATGCTCAACTATGTTCATAGCAGCATTGTTTGTAATAGCCAGAACCTGGAAACAACCTAGATGCCCTTCAAATGAAGAATGGATAAATAAAATGTGGTACATATACACAATGGAGTACTACTCAGCAGAAAAAAATCAATGATATCATGAGGTTTGCAGGCCAATGGATAGATCTAGAAAAAAATCATCCTGAGTGAGGTAACCCAGACTCAGAAAGACAAACATGCAATGTACTCACTCATAGGTAGGTACTAGATGTAAAACAAAGAATGACTAGACTGCTACTCACAACAGCAGGGAGGCTACCTAGTAAAAAGGGTCCTAAGAAAGACCCAGGTATCGCCCAACGACAGAGAAATGGATGAGATCTACATGAGCAAACTGGACGTGAGGTGAGGTAATGAAGGGCAAGGTGGGGGGGGGAGAGAGCTTAGAGGAGTGGGAGATCCTAGCTAGATCAAGAACAGAGAGGGAGAACAAGGAAAAAGAGACCATGATAAATGAAGACCCCATGGAAATAGGAAGAAGCAGAGTGCTAGAGAGATCCCCAGAAATCCACAAAGATACCTCCACAATAGACTACTGGCAATGGTCCAGAGAAAGCCCAAACTGACCTACTCTTGTGATTGGACGGCCAAATAACCTAACTGTCATGATAGAACTCTCATCCAATGACTAATGGAAGTGGATGTAGACATCCATGGCCAGGCCCCAGGCCAGGTGTAGTTCTGGGACTCCAATATGCAAGAAAGAGGAGAGATTGTATGAGCGAGAGATGTTGAGACCATGATTGGAAAAAGCACAGGGACAAATAGCCAAACTAGTGGAAACACATGCACTATGAACCAATAGCTGAGGAGCCCCCAACTGGATCAGGCCCTCTGGATAAGTGAGACAGTTGATTAGCTTGAATTGTTTGGGAGGCCCCCAGACAGTGGAACTGGGACCTGTCTTTAATGCATGAGCTGGCTTTTTGGAGCCTGGGGCCTATGCAGGGACTTTGCTCAGCCTGGTTGAAGGGACAAGGGGACTGGACCTGCCTCTACTGAATCTACCAGGCTGAGTTGAATCCCCAGGGGAGTCATTGCCCTGGAAGAGATGGGATTGGGGGTAGGGTAGGGAGTGGGCAGGAGGGGCAAGGACAGGGGAATCCATGGCTGATATGTAAAATTAAATTAAATTATAAAATTAAAAATAATAATAAAAAAGAGGAAGTCAACAACAAACCTGTACTTCACAAAATTGGAAAATCTAAAAGAAATGTGTAACATGAATCCTAATTGGTCTTATTAACAAACACCTGGAGTCAGATATCAGAGTGAAAGCTGAAAGACCAGAGAATCAGAGCAGCCAGCCACTAGAGTTCTTACCTCTATGAAATCCTCAACCTGAAAAGAGACTGAGTTCTTGTCACCTCCTGCCTTATATTCCTTTTTTCCACCCATCCATATCACTCCTTGTTTCATCCTCCCTAATGCTGGGATTAAGGGGGTGTGCCTCCCAAGTACTGGGAGCAAAGGCATGAGATACCAAGTGCTGGAATTAAATATGTGTGCCACCACTGCCTGGCTCTGTTTCTTGTTTGACTGAAACAATCTTGTGTAGGTCAGAGTGGCCTTGAACTCACAGAGATCTGTCTGCCTCTGCTCCCAGAATGCTGGGATTAAAGGTGTGTGCCACGACTGCCTGGTCCCTATGGCTAACTAGTGGCTTAGTTCCACACTCTGATCTTCAGGCAAGCTTTATTTGTTAGATCACAAATAAAATATCACAACAGAAATGGACCATTTTCTCCATAGATGCCACTTACCAACCTTAAATAAATATCAGATAAACAATCTAAATAGACCTATAACCCCTAAGGAAATAGAAGCAGTCATTAAAAGTCTCCCAACCAAAAAAGGCCCGGTGCTGTAGAATGATCCTCCTGTACACTGTGTGAATATATGTCACTATGATTGGTTTAATAAACAAGCTGACTGGCCAATAGATGAACAAGAAAAAGTTAGGTGGGAAAACCAAACTGAGAATGATGGGATCAGGAAGGACAGAGTCAGAAAAGTCTATAGCTGAAAGTTTTCCTGCGTCCTGCAGCCCGCTTGGTCCCATGAAAACACATAGAGGCTTATAATAATTACAAACTGTTTTGTCTATGCCTCAGGCTTCTTGCTAACTAGCTCTTTCATCTTAAATTAATGAATTTCTATTACTCTATGTATTGCCACGTGGCCATGGGCATTAACGGTCTGCATACATGTTGCTCCTTGAGAGACAAACTGGTATCTGCCCAGACACCACCCTTCTTCATCTCCATCTTCAGTTTGAATGTACTGCCTAACCTTATTCTCCCTTACCATTGGCCAAACAGCTTTATTTATCAACTAATGAGAACAACACATATTCATAGCATACAGAAAGGCCATCTCATAGCAAGAGTCACCAGCCAGATGCAGAGGGAGATTAACTTGCCATGCTAATAAAGATACTGACACATGGCAAAGCGTAAATAAAAATATGGGTTAACTTAAAATGTAAGGGCTAGTTGGTAATAAGACTGAGCTATTGGCCAACCATTTATAATTAATATTAAGCCTCTGAGTGGTTATTTGAGTGCAGTTACTAGACAGGAAATCTCCACCAACAAATTGTGCCCCACTTTCAGGATCAGGTACACCCACAGAAAGCATGAGAAAGTCTTTCAAAACAGTTCTAAATGCACAGAAATGGAGCCAGATATGACTTCCTAGTCTTGTGTCTCTCATGCCTGCTGCAGAACAAAGTGCATCTCCTAGCAACTTTCAGCATGCCATGAGCTAAGCCACATAAAGGATTTTAACAGTCTCTCACAGGGGTTGCAGTACAGAGAGGCATTTTCCAGCTTCTTGCTGTGTAGTGGGTTTAGAGTGTTTACTCTTATAAACAGAAAAGGTTACAGATACACAGAAAAGACAGATTCAGACACAAAAAAAACCCTGAATGGATTTTTTTTACAGTATGTTTAAAATGTACATAGGCTTGGGAGAGAAAAGAAAAAGCATAGAGAAAGTCCTTAAAAATGAATAGAGTAATAAAAAAAATATATAATAAGCCATGTAAAGATTGTAAATACAGAGAGTTTAGATCTTGTATGTTCTTGTGTTGTCTTTGGATTTTTGGCTGCTAAGAGACACTGGATTATGAAAACTGCTAGATTCAACCAACCTATACATTTTAAAAATACCTTGACTTAAAATTTTAAGTCAAAACATGTGTTACTTTAGGGGAGAAGTTGTACTTTTATTTCCACAGGAAATGAGAGGCTGTGGATTTATTCTGGGTTAAAAACATCAGTTTTGATTCAGGAAGACCCCTGAAATCCTGATGGAAGACATAAAGGAATAAAACTAAATGAACTACAAGACATATAATGTATATTTTGCCTGCTCAAACACGTAACAAAATATCATCTTTGGTTGACTTCTGTACAAAATACAGTCTATATTTATACTGATGCAAATGTGTATGTTACCTTTAAAATGTTATGTATTTTCAGAACAAGGAATCCAAACACCAATGAAAATGGATGGCCCAAGTGATCCAACATTTCAAAATGCCTCTGTTACAGTCTCCTCAGAATTCTGCAACTAGAACAGCTTCAAGGCTGCTGGCTGAGATGATACAGCCTCACAGAATACTTCAGTCAGGACTTGACCATAATCCTAAATTCTCTCAAGATCCCCCAAAGATTATAGCACCCACAAACAACAGGAGGAAGTCTATAGAACTATGCCCACATTCCCAAAAGATGGGTTATGGATATTTATTATCATTTAAGAGGGGTTGTCTACAAATTATTATTGGTAATGGTCAGGGAAAAAAGTTGAACAAAGGATATGAGATTCAAGGATCTCTTTTTAAAAAGAAAAATGGGGGATATAGAAATAATAAGATAAAAGGGTAGATTATTGAATTTACTTTTAAACCAAAATAGCAAATACCAGTCTCAAAATATTTTATATTGGTATGGATTTAGTTGACTAATACAAATTTAAAGTTAATTTTGTTATACTGTATGTATGCTTCTACTCTTGTTTAAGGTATTATGTTTATGAAGCTCATTTTAAAATTGAGAAATGTAGATTAATAGTCATCTATAATAGTCAAACTTGCAGTCATATTAGGTATGTTTTCAAGGTCATAAACAGATATATTTAGATAGATGGTCTTCAGACGCTCCAAAGACCTACAAAATATGGCATTTATCATGTATGATAACCTAAGGCTTTTCATGAGAGTGAGGCACATCTGCTCCTGGCAGCACCAATCTAAATAGAGAAGATGGTGGGCATTGAAGAAACTCCATATAGTTTGATTTCTTTATGGTGGGCAAAAAAAACCTGCTCTTTGCCTCAATTGTTGACAATGTACTATCCAAATTGGACTAGCAGGAGGCAAGAAAGGTGACTGCTAAACTTTGCCAAGACAAGGTAGGACAGTCCTTCAGAATTCCCTGCTTCACAGGAAAGTTTGTCAGATATGGTAGGCCTGTGGGCTAGAGTTGAATGCCCCAATGATACAGAGAAAATTTGGGTGACTGTTCAGACAGCCTAATGTCCCTGTCATTGAGTAACATTTTACCCTTCAGGGGCCTTTAATGCAGTTAAAGACTAAAGAGTTAAGCTTATAGTTTTCCTTAGCTATGATAGAAAACAAATTAGGTATAAAACTTTAGACTGGCCAAGGTAAGATAAATAGTAGAGTATTTTCTCTAATTTTGCCAAATACAAATAGACTAGATACTATAAGTATAATTCTTACTTGGTACTTATTTTGTTGTATATAATTTACTATGTTAAAGTTAAAACCTTCCATTTTAAAGAGATAAAAAGGGGGAAATGCTGTGGAATAATCCTTCTGTACACTGTGTAAATATATGTTGCTATGATTGGTTTAATAAACAATCTGAATGGTCAATAGCTCACAGGATAAAGTTCAGTGGGAAAGACAAACTGAGAATCTGGGGAAGAGGAAAGGTGGAGTCAGAGGTGTCACCAGTCACACACAAGGGGAGCAGGAGATAAATGTGCCCTGCCTATAAAGGTACCACCACATGGAAGAGCATAAATAAGGAATATGAGTTAACTTAAAATGTAAGAGTTTGTTAGTAATAAGCTTAAGTAATTGGACAAGCATTTGTAATTAATATCAAGTCTCTGAATGATTACTTGAGAACAGATGCAGGACAGGAAAACTCCATCAACAGCCTTGAGTGAGACATTTTAGTGGAAAATTCTACTAGACTTTCAAAGAGGAGTTAATACAAATATTTCTCAATTTTTTCATCAAAATAGAAAAAGAAGGAACATTGCCAGATTCATTTTTGAAGCCACAGTCACCCTGATACCCACACCACACAAAGATCTACAAAGAAAGATAAACAATTGCCCTCATGAATATTGATGCAAAAATACTCACAGAGTCCAAGAACTCATCAAAAAGATCATCCACCATGATCAAGTAGGCTTTATCCCAGAGATGCAGGGATGTTTCAACATATGAAAATCTGTCAGTGCAATCGGCCATGTAAACAATCTGAAAAAAAAAAAAACACATGATCATCTCCTTAAAGGCTAAAAAAGCCTTTGACAAAAATCCAACACCCCTTCATGATAAAAGTTTTGGGGAGATCATGGATACAAGGATTATACCCAAACATAATAGAGACAATTTACAACAAGCCTATAGACAACATCAAATTAAATGGAGAGAAACTCAAAGCAATTCCACTAAAATCAGGAACAAGACAAGCCTGTCCACTCTCTATGTTTCTATTCAATATACTAGTTGAAGTTCTAGCAGGAGCAATAAGACTACTAAAGGAGACCAAGAGGATACAAATTGGAAAGAAGTCAAAGTATCACTATTTGCAGATGATATAATAGTATACATAAGTGATCCCAATAATTCTTACCAGGAAACTCCCACAGTTGATAAATACCCTAAGAAAAATGACTGAATACAAGATTAACTCAAAAAACCAGTAGCCCTTTTATATACAAATGAATAACAAGTTGAGAAAGAAATCAGGGAAACAACACCTTCATGATAGCCACAAATAATATAAAATATCCTGGAGTAACTCTTATAGAGCAAGCTGAAAGTCTTGGAAGATAATAACTTCAGGTCTTTGAAGAAGGAAATTGAAGAATGTATCAGAAGATGGAAAGGTCTTCGATTTTCATGGTTCGGTAGGCTTAACATAGTAAAAATTACTCTCTTACGGAAAGCAACCTACAGATTCTACACAATCCCCACCACCATTCTAACACAATTTTACAGACTTTGAGAGAATACTCAACTTCATATGGAAAAAAAAAAAACAACAAAATAGCTCAAAGAACTTCTGGAGATATCATCATCCCTGATTTCAAGCTGTACTACAGAGATATGGTAATAAAAATCACATGATATTGGCATCAAAACATAGGATGATAAATGGACGTTATTTAAAGGTTCAGACTTAAATCCACACACCTCTGGACACCTGATTTATGAAAAAGAAACACAGAAATATACAGTGGGGAAAAAAAGAGCATCTTCAACAGGTGTTGCTGGTCTAACTGGATATTGGCATGTAGAATGCAAATATATCCATACCTGACACCCTACATAAAACTCAAGTCCAAGTGGATCAAAAGACCTCAACAAAAAACAGAACCCTGAACCTGATAGAAGAGAAAGTGGGGAATAGCCCTGAACGCATTGGCAGAGGAGACAATTTCCTGAACAGAACACCAATAGCACAGGCACTAAGATCAACAATTAATGAGTGTGACCTCATGAAACCAAAAATCTTCTGGAAGAAAAAGGACAATGCCATTAGGACAAAATGGAGAAAGGAGAAGGTTTTCATAAACTCCACATCCTACCGAGGGCTAATATCCAAGATACACAAAGAACTCAAGAAACTAGATACCAGCAAACAAAATTATCCAATTTAAAAATGTGGTACAGATCTAAACAGAATTCTCAACAAAGTATTCTCAAATTGGCAAGAAACACTTAAAGAAATCTTCAAAATCCTTAGACATCAGGGAAATGCAGATCAAAACAACTTTGAGACAGTGGATTAGCTTGAACTATTTAGGAGGCCCCCAGGCAGTAGGACCGGGACCTGACCTTAGTGCATGAGCCGGCTTTTTGGAACCTAGGGCCTATGCTGGGACACTTTGCTCACTCAGCCTAGGTGAAGGGAGGAGGGGACTGGACCTGCCTCAACTGAATTTACCAGGCTGAGCTGAATTCCCGGGGGAGTCCTTGCCTTGGAGAAGGTGGGAATTGGGGGTAAATTGGGTGGAGAGCGGGGGTGGGGGAGAGAGGGAGAGGGGAATCCGTGACTGATATGTAAAATTAAATTAACTATAAAATTTTAAAAATGAGAGAGAGAAAACAACTTCGAGATTCCATCTTATACCTGTCAGAATGGTTGAGATCAAAAACACAAGCTAGGAGAGGTGTGGGGCGTCCCCTGGCCTCACCATGTTGGTCCTGTTCGAAACGTCCATTGGCTACGCCATCTTTAAGGTTTTGAATGAGAAGAAACCTCAAGAGGTTGATAGTTTATGGAAAGAATTTGAAACTCCAGAAAAAGCAAATAAAATAGTAAAGCTAAAACATTTTGAGAAATTTCAGGATACAGCAGAAGAATTAGCAGCATTCACAGCTCTAATGGAGGGCAAAATCAATAAGCAGCTGAAGAAAGTTCTGAAGAAAATAGTAAAAGAAGCCCATGAACCTCTGGCTGTGGCTGACGCTAAACTAGGAGGGGTGATAAAGGAAAAACTGAATCTCAGCTGTATCCATAGTCCTGTTGTTAATGAGCTTATGAAAGGGATTCGATCGCAAATGGATGGTTTGATTCCTGGGGTAGAACCACGTGAGATGGCAGCCATGTGTCTGGGATTGGCCCACAGCCTGTCTCGATACAGATTGAAATTCAGTGCTGATAAAGTAGACACAATGATTGTTCAGGCAATTTCCTTATTAGATGACTTGGATAAAGAACTAAACAACTACATTATGTGGTGTAGGGAATGGTATGGCTGGCACTTCCCTGAGTTAGGGAAAATCATTTCAGATAATTTGACATACTGCAAGTGTTTACAGAAAGTTGGTGACAGGAAGAACTATGCATCTGCCTCTCTTTCTGAATTGCTGTCAGAGGAGGTAGAGGCAGAAGTGAAAGCAGCTGCAGAGATATCCATGGGAACAGAGGTTTCTGAAGAAGATATTTCCAACATTCTACATCTGTGTACCCAGGTGATTGAAATTTCTGAATATAGAACCCAGCTATATGAATATCTGCAAAATCGCATGATGGCCATCGCACCTAATGTTACAGTCATGGTTGGGGAGTTAGTGGGAGCATGGCTCATTGCTCATGCAGGGTCTCTGTTGAATTTGGCCAAGCATGCAGCTTCTACGGTTCAGATTCTTGGCGCAGAAAAAGCACTTTTCAGGGCCCTCAAATCTAGACGAGACACCCCTAAATATGGGCTCATTTATCATGCTTCTCTCGTAGGCCAGTTAAGTCCCAAACACAAAGGAAAGATTTCTCGAATGTTGGCAGCCAAAACGGCTTTGGCTATCCAATACGATGCTTTTGGTGAAGATTCCAGTTCTGCGATGGGAGTTGAGAACAGAGCCAAATTAGAGGCCAGATTGAGAATTTTGGAGGACCGAGGGATAAGAAAAATAAGTGGAACAGGAAAGGCCTTAGCAAAAGCAGAAAAGTATAAACACAAAAGTGAAGTGAAGACATATGATCCCTCTGGTGACTCCACACTTCCAACTTGTTCTAAAAAACGCAAAATAGAAGAGGTAGATAAAGAGGATGAAATTACTGAAAAGAAAGCAAAAAAAAGCCAAGATTAAAATTAAAGCTGAAGTAGAGGAGGAGGTGGTGGTGGAGGAGGCAGAGGAGGAAGAAGAACAGGTAGTAGAAGAGGAGCCATCAGTAAAGAAGAAAAAGAAGAAGGATAAAAAGAAACACATTAAGGAAGAGCCGATTTCCGACGAAGAGCCATGCACCAGCACAGCAATTCCTAGTCCAGAGAAAAAGAAGAAAAAGAAAAAAAAGAAAGAAGCTGAGGATTAATGGAAAGAAACTATCATTCTGTCACCTGGATACATCATGCTTAAGATTATGAGCATATCAGATGCTCTTTAAAATAATCAAGGAAGGTTGAGTCAATCCAACAGTGATTATCTGTAGCTTCTCAAACCTTTTTTGTGTCTTGACATCAGCTGTTAACTAACCTTAGTCTTTGATACACAAATAAAAATATTTTCTTTATATTATAAAAAAAAAATCACACAAGCTAAAGGACATCTCCTCTATTGCTGGTGGGAGTGTGAACATGTACAACCATTCTGGAAATCAATATGGTGGTTTCTCTGAAAATTGGGAACTGATCTTCCTCAAGTACCGGCTATACCACTCCTGGGCATGTGTACAAAGGATGCTCCATCCTACCAAAAGGACACGTGCTCAAATATGTTCATAGCTGCTTCATTAATAATAGCCTGAAACTGGAAACAACCTAGGTGTCCCTCAACCAAAGAATGGCTAAAGAAGATGTTGTACATTTGCACAATGGAGTATTTCTCAGCTCTTAAAAAATGACAACATAAAACTCGCAGGCAAATGGATGAAAGAAGAAAAAAATGACCCAGAGTGGTGATACTCACACATAGAAAGACAAAAAGGGTATGTAGTCAGTTATGAGTGGATATTGGCTGTAAAGTAAAGCACAATTCTGCTACAATCCACAGACCCAGAGAGGTTCAGTAGCAAGAAGAGCTCAAGGGGCACACTCAGATCTCCCTGGGGTGGGGACTAGAATAGATTTTGCAGGTGGGCTGAGGATGGATGGGGATGGACACAGGAGGAATTAGGTGTAGGGGGAGGGATGGAGAGAAAGAGTCCTGGAGAGGCACTTGGAACTGGGAGGCATTGCAGGTGCCAGGTAGAAAACTAGTGCAACAGAAACTCCCTGAAATCTCTGGGGTGACTCTAGCAAAGACTCCTGAAATTGGAGATGAACCAGCCATCTGATGTAATCTGGCAAGGCTCCCAGGGGAGGAATTGGGACACCAAGCAAGCCACAAAACTTTTGACCTACAATTTGCCCTGGCTGCAAGAAGTGCTGGGGTAAAGGTGGCAGAGGACATGTGGGTGTGGCCAACCAATGACTGGTCCAACTCCAGACTTATACCACAAGAGGGAGCCCATCCCTGACACTGCCTGGAGGAACCAGGAACCAGATAGCCAAAGAACCTAGAATAAAACATCATGACTGGCATAAAAAGAGATAAAAGAAGGAAGGGAGAGAGGGAAGGAGGGAGGGAGGGAGGGAGGGAGGGAGGGAGGAAGGAAGGAAGGAAGGAAGGAAGGAAGGAAGGAAGGAAGGAAGGAAGGAAGGAAGGAAGGAAGGAAGGAAGGAAGGAAGGTGAGACAATGAAATTATCCCTAATGGTGTTCTGCTATAGTGGTAGACTGGAGCCTAGTCTAATTGTCATCAGAGATTCTTCATCCAGGAACTGATAGGAGCAGATGCAGAGACCCACAGCCAAACATTAGGCAGAGCTCAGGGAATCCCACAGAAGAGGGTAAGGAAGGATTGTAGGAGCCATAGGGGTCAAGACTACAGTTCACAGAATCAACTAACCAGGGCTCATAGGGGATCACAGACACTGAAGTGACAACCTGGGAGCCTGTATGGTCTGACCTAGGTCCTCTAGATATGCGTTAAGGTTGTGCACCTTGGTGTTCTTGTGGGACTCCTAACATGGAAAATGGGGTATCCCTGACACTTCTGCCTGCTTTTGAAGCCCTTTTCCTCCTGCTGAGTTGCCTCATCCAGCCTCGGTAGGAGGGTGTGTGCCTAGTCTTATTATAACTTGTTATGCCATGTTTGCTTGATATCCCTAGGAGGCCTACACTTTTCAGAAAGGAAACAGAGGAGGAGTAGATGTGGGGGAGATGGGAGCTGAGGGGAGGGACTGAGAAGAAAGGAAAGAGGGGAAACTGTGGTTGGGAAGTAATATATGAGAGAAGAATAAATGAATAAATAATTTTTTAAAAAAGGAATGGGCTAAGGAAAAGAACAGAGAATTCTGAAATGAAAAACACAAAGGGATAGTGTATTATGTTTTGCATTAAACATTTTTGAGTTAAAAAGGAAATATCATTTTAAAAAATTTATTTAAGGATTTTTATATCTATTGCTTTTGTCTGCAGGTAAGTTTGTGCAAAACATCATGCATGTCTGGTGGTAAAGAGGACATGGGGTCTCCTGGGACTGGAATTGCATGCATGCCTGCTGGTAAAGAGGACATGGGGTTTCCTGGAACTGGAACTGCATGCATGCCTGGTGGTAAAGGGGACATGGAGTCCCCTGAGACTGGAATTACAAAAATTCCGTGTGGGTGAAGGGAATACAGTCTATTGAGTGCAGGTGACTGTAGAGGTCAGAAGAACTCTTGAAATGCCCTAGATCTGGGGTTACAGGCAGTTGTGAGGCACCTGATGTGGCTACTGAGAACTGAACTTGGGTCCTCTGCAAGAGCAGTATGTGCTTTTAACCACCGAATTGTCTTTCCAGCCCCAAGAAATAAAAATCCTCAATCAGTGTTTACCTACACAAGACCTGCACAAGATCAAACCATTAAAGGTGGAAGAGATTAACAAGCCATCGACATCTCCCCTAATTGAGGATCTGCTGGCAGCAGATGACTTCTGGGGGAGGGGTACTCATATCCTTTATGAGTATTGCTCCTACAAGTCAACAATGCTCAAGCTGATGCTCCCACATTCATGGGTATATGGACAACACACATTAGACTCAGTGGATTATTTAAAATAAATAAATAAATAAATAAATAAATAAATAAATAAATAAATAAATGGGACATGAAGTTGGGAGATACTGTGGAGATGGGGTATATCTGGAAGGAGTGGGTAGTGAATATGATAAAACACATCACAAGCATGTCTGAATGTCTCAAAGAATTAACAAAAATGGTATATTGAAAATAAAAAATTCTCAATCAGTAGTGACACTTCATAAAAGGCCCTAATAATTCTGGCGTTTGCAGGAGAATCCTGGACAAGGAAAGAGAATTTGTAGTTAAAATATGCTCTGAGGATCTCTTGCACTGAGGATGGGCCTTATTATCCCCCATCATGTATCCATCTTATCTAGCTTCTGTCTGTGGCCCTCTGGTTCTGTGGAGAAGGATGCCCCCTTGTAGCTTGTGTCTCCTGTGCTGACAGAGATTCCCTGAAAGGTTATGTGTGTAAGCCTTCCTTCAGAAAGCAGCTGAGCTTGTGTAGGATTCTGTTTGATTTCTCTGGCTGTTGAAACATGTTGTCACAAACATAGTGACTTATACTTCTGTAGTTGGGAGACGTCATGACCATGGAGTAAGGCTCTTTTTCCCAGGTGAGGCTCATCTATTGCACTCTGGATATGGAGATCCCCGTGAGTTCTGCATATGTGGGGGAAATTCTACTGCATAATTACTGGTAGTGGAGAAGTGCATTCCTTCTTTCTTTCAAAAAATTAAATGTACTGGCTTAAAACAACACATGGTTTTCCTTGCGTGTCAGAGGTCCAGGATGGTTCTAGATGACTGGATTCCTTCTGGAGGCTCTTGGGGAGAATGTGTTCTCTTGTGTATTAGTTCTTTTGCACAGATAATTCCAACAGAAGAAAGAGGCTGCACGGCTGCCATGCAGTCCCTCTTCCCCCTGGTGTCCCATAGCAGTCTTCCGTCATGCGGGAGATGGGTACAGTGAAGGGACAGTCTCTGCAGAGTTTGTATGCTCAGGGTTGACTGAGGAAGTATTGCCTTGTAGAAGAATCTGTAGGTTAAGATGACGGTCAGCCAATCGATTCATGAACACAAGATGTCTTTGCTGCTTCTAATACCCCCTTAAACACCCCCTTCTCTTTTCCTTCTCCTAGCACATTGAGGGCCAGTCAGCCATCAGGGAGGAGCTTATCAGCAGTGGAAATTGCCTATATTGTTTCATAGGGCTTATGGCCATACCCTAATGAACAGCTTGTAGACAGGCAACCTATCCTAGCACTTGTATCTTCATGTCACCTGGGAGCAGCTTTATTCTCCCATGCAGCATGTCTCACTCAAACTCTGTTTTTTCCTCATAAAAATCATTTAAATTAGTTTCTCAAGAATGACCCATCATAACGACTTTTCCATACATCACTAGTTTTGGTTGACTTTCCCCACCCCTTTCTCTTCCATCTCTCCACCTCTTTCCCCACTTAAACCTTTCTTTCCGTTTACAGCATTCCTCCTACTGCTTTTCATGTCACATGTATTGTCTTACTTTTCCCTTAGAGATTCTCTGATTTTTCCCTCTCAACAGCCCTTTTTTTTTTTAGTAAGTCGTGATCTGCATATGAGAGAGAAGAAGCAGTGTTTTTCTTTCTGAGTCTGAGTTACATTCTTTAATTTGAATATTCTTCAGTCCCGTGCACTTTCCTGAAAATTGTACAATTTTATTTCTCTTTATGTCTGAATAAAATTCTGTTGTGTATGCACACCTCATTCTCATCACCCATTCATTAGTTGATGCATATCTAGGCTGATTCCATCTTCTGTCTATTGAGAATGGAACAGCAGTGGATGTGGGGTTTCATGTATCTCTGTGGTAGAATATAATGTCCTTTGGCTGTATGTGCACAGTAGGGTGTATAGTAGTTCTGTCTTCAGTTTTTGGAGAAATCTGCTGTACCACTTTCCCCTCTCACCAACAGTAACATCCCACCTTTCTCTACGTCCTCACCAGCATTCATTATTTCCTTGATGACTTCCGTTCTAACTCAGGTGACATAAGATTGCATTTCATGCAGATGGAGAATTGGCTCAGTTGTTAAGAGCACTGACTGCTCTTCCAGAGGACCCAGGAAGTTGTTTGTTCTACACTCGAGTAACATTTTATCCTTCTTGTGTCTCTGATGGGGAATTGAAGACTAGATAGTCATAGAGTTTTCCTTGTTATCAAACTAAAAGACAAACTTATATAAGAGATGTAAAGTACATAAGGTTGAGAGACATAAAAGGTTAACTTGTATATCAAAAAAAAGTTTTAAGGTACAAAAAATGTATTTTTAGGATGGTAATACAAGTTATGATAAAAATGGTTTAGTTATAAAACTTTAGACTCATTAAGATGGAATAGATAATAAACTAATCTTCCAAATTTGCCAAATACAAATGGACTGCATATTGTAATTATAATCCTTACTTGATAATTGTTCTTATTGTACATAGTTTCACTGGGTAAAGTTAATACTTTTACCTTCTATTTAAACAATACCTGTTGATTGTTCTTATTGTATATGGTTTGCTATGTTAGATTTCAAACCCTTCCTTTTTATTTAGACAAAAAGGGGTAAAGGTTGGGGGAGACCTGCTCGTGTTGATGACTCTGAGGCCACCATTAGAGTCCAACCTCAGTTTAGATAGTGGATTCCACATGCAGCTAGCAAGGATGGTCCGAAGACTGTTGTCACTGAGGGCCTTGCAGAGGCCTCCATTCTGGGCAGCCAGCTGGGTACAGGTTTGTGTGAGGGCTGTGCTACCATGGCAGCCATGCTGATCTGAGTGGCCTGCACTGCCTCCTGGGGCCATGGTGACAATATGGGCCCAGGCTGATGCTGAGGACCATGCCAGGGTCTACGGCCCTGCCACAGCCAGGATCTGTGTTGATGTTCAGTGGCCCATGGTGCCACCAAAAGACACGTTGATCCCCAGCGTCTAGTCCACAACCTGTGACCTTGTTAATGTCTGAGGACTGTCCTATTGCCACGCCATGCCAAGTTGAGTGACCAGTACTATCACCTGGGGCCATGGTATATCCTGGCCAGGAATGCTGCTGAGGGCCATGTGTGAATCCATGGTCCTGCAGTATCCAGGGTCTGAGTCGATATACATAGTTCCTGGAACCATTGAAGGCCATGCAGATGCAAATGGTCTAGGCTGCCACTTGGGGCCATGCTGGTGTCTGAGGGCCATGCTGCCACAGCAGCCATGCTAAACCAGGTGACCTGCACTGCCACCTGGGGCCAAGGTGACATCTGAGGCTGGGCTGTGGCCCATGACCATGTCTGGGTCTGTGGCCCCACCAAAGCCAAGGTATCAATATTGAATTCTGTGATCCATGTTGCAACCAAAGGCCACACAGTCGCCCCAGGTCTAGGCTGAAATATGTGGTCATGTGGGTGTCTGGGTCTGTGCTTCCACCAGGGCCATGCTAATCTGAATGGCCTTCACTGTCAGTCAGGGCCATGGTATCATCCAGGCCAGGGCTGCTACCCTGGCCATGTCTGGGTCCATGGTTTTACAGCAGCAAGGGTCTGAGTTGGTGTCTGTGGCCCCTGTTACTGCTGAGGACCCACGTGGATACTCAGGGTCTAGTCAGCCACCTGAACATATGTTGGTGTCCAAAGGCCATGGCTGCTAACAAAGCCATACTGATCTGAGTGCCCTGTGCTGTCACCAAGGTCATAGAAATGCCTAGGCCCAGGCTGCTGCCAAGGGTCATATCTGAGTCTGTTGTATTCTGCACCTGGGGTCTGTGTTGATGCCCATAGCCCGTGTTACCACAGGTGACAGAGGACTGATATCCAGAATATATAAGGAACTCAAGAAATTAGACATCAAAACGACCAACAGTCCAATTGAGAAATGGGCTTTAGAATTAAACAGAGAATTCTCAACAGAGGAAACCCAAATGGCTGAAAGACATTTAAGGAACTGCTCAACATCCCTAATCATCAGGGAAATGCAACTCAAAACAACTCTGAGATACCACCTTACGCCTGTCAGAATGGCTAAGATCAAAAACACTGAAGACACTTTATGCTGGAGAGGTTGTGGATCTAGAGGAACTCTCCTCCACTGCTGGTGGGAATGCAAGCTTGTACAACCACTTTGGAAATCAATATGGCGCTTTCTTAGAAAATTGGGAATCAATCTCCCCCAAGATCCAGCTATAACCACTTTTGGGCATATACCCAAGAAATGCTCAATCATACCACAAGAGCACTTGCTCAGCTATGTTCATATCAGCATTGTTTGTAATAGCCAAAACCTGGAAACAACCTAGATGCCCTTCAACTGAAGAATGGATAAAGAAATTGTGGCACATATACACAATGGAATACTACTCAGCAGAGAAAAACAATGACATCATACGGTTTGCAGACAAATGGATGGATTAGAAAAAATCATCCTGAGTGAGGTGACCCAGACTCAGAAAGACAAATATGGTATGTACCCACTCATAGGAAGATACTAGATGTGGAACAAGGATGACTGAACTGCTACTCACATCACCAGTGAGGCTACCTGGAAAACGGGACCCCAAAAAAGACATGGAGAAATGGATGAGATCTACATGAACAGCCTGGTCATGAGATGGGAAGGTTTTAAGGGAATTCTGGATACTGGAGCAGATGTTTCTGTTTTGGCTTACGAACATTGGTCTAAAGCCTGGCCCCTGGAGAGTACTTAGTCAAAATTACAAGGAATAGGGCAAGTCACACCTCTTAAAAGTACTAAAATTTTGCATTGGAAAGATGATGATAGCCATCAAGGGAGTTTTCAGCCTTATGTCTTACCTGGATTACCCACACACTTATGGGGAAGAGATGTGCTGTTCCAGATGGGAGCAGTATTAACGACTAATCTAACAAGGAATCCTCCCTCTCCTGTTACTAAAATGATGATGGGAATATGCTGGGTTCCTGGGTCTGGACTAGGAAGAAACGCCCAGGGCAAGAAAGCAGCTATTGAGGTTGATGATCAAATCGTTCTACTGCCAGGAGATGGAACAGGACTAGGGCATTTTTAGTAGGGGGCCATTGTTTCACAGCCGCAACCCATACCTATTACTTGGCTTAATGATAAACCTGTGTGGGTGGAACAATGGCCCCTGCCAGCCGAAAAATTGCAGGCCGATAATCAGTTGGTGGAAGAACAACTCTTGGCAGGACATATTGTCCCTTCAACTTCACCCTGGAATACTAAAAAATCTGGAAAATGGAGATTGTTACAGGATCTTAGAGCAGTGAATTCTACTATGCAACCCATGGGTGCATTACAACCTGGTTTACCTAGTCCTGTGGCTATACCTAAGGACTGGCACCTTATGGTGATAGATTTGAAGGACTGTTTTTTTACTATTCCATTACATCCTAAGGCTTGTCAAAGATTTGCCTTTAGTGTGCCTTCTATTAATTTAAGAGCTCCCGCTCAGAGAATCATTGGGTGGTTTTGCCTCAAGGAGTGGCCAATAGTCCCACTATATGTCAAATGTATGTTTCAGAAGCACTCCTGCCATTAAGAAAGGAGTTTCCTTCATTGTGTATTATCCATTATATAGATGATATATTGCTAGCTGCATCCCAAGAAGAGCAACTCTTAAGGGCACAGTTGCAAGAATGTTTAAAGGTAGCAGGCTTACTTATAGCCCCAGAGAAGGTTCAGTTAATGTCCCCTTATCAATATTTAGGCCATGTCATTAACCGGGGAGGCATTAAGCCTATAAAATTACAATTGAGTATACAACATTTAAAAACATTGAATGATTGGCAAAAATTTTTGGAGATATAAATTGGATTCGGTCTTTTCTATTCATACCCACTAAAGCATTAAAGCCCTTATATGATTTATTACAAGGAAACTCGGATCCCAAATCTTTGCGACCAATCACTCCAGAAGCCAAAATGGCCCTTCAACTAGTAGAAGCAGCCTTGGAAAATGCTCATTTACGGTGCATTAATTATGATTTGCCATTTTCCTTTGTAATTTTTCCTTCTCAATTTAGTCCTACAGGAGTTTTTTTGCAAGAGGCCCCCTCTTTTGGGTTCATGGGTCGGCTTTACCAAATCGAACAGTTACTCCATATTATGATTTAATTTTACAACTATTGTGGAAAGCCAAGCTTATGAGTATTAGGATATTTGGTAAAGAACCAGATGTAATTATTCTTCCATATAATAATCAACAGATGCAATATTTACAGATTACACATGATATGTGGTGCTTGTTTCTTAGCACCACTGCTAGTCATATTGATTGCCATTATCCTGCCAGTAAATTCATGGATGTTTTTCGAAGTCACCCTGTTATTTTTCCTAAAGTTGTTAAGAATAAGCCATCAAAGAGGCTCGATTAGTGTTTACAGATGCCTCTAATAATGGCTGTGCTGTGGTTGTCTCAGGTCAACAAATTTTTCGGCAACCTGTGTTAGATTCTTCTGCTCAGCAGGCCGAGATTATTGCCTTAATAATGGCCCTTCAACAGTTTCCCAACGAAGATCTTAATATTTATACTGATAGTATTTATGCAAGTCAATAGTAGGACCCTTGAGACTTCTCCTTATGTTGCCTCTATTTCTAGGATTCATGAATGGTTACTACAATTACAATCCCTATTGTGGCCTCGCAAGCATTTTGAGTTTGTGGCTCACATACGTGGCCATACAGGCTTGCCTGACCTTTTAGCTCAAGGAATGCCTTAGCTGATCCCTTAACCTGAGCTATTATGATTGCCACTGTATACGATCAAGCCTTGCAATTGCATCAAAAATATCATTTAAATGCACAGTACTTATAGTTCCATACTAAATGTTCTCGTCAAGAAATTCAAAAAATTACATCCACCTGCCCCACCTGTGCCCCCTTTTTAAATTCTCCAGCACTGGGAGTGAATCCTTGAGGTCTCCGTCCAAATGATATTTGGCAGATGGATGTTACACATGTGCCTTCCTTTGGTGTGCTTAAGTATATGCATGTTTCAGTAGATACATGTTCAGAAGCTATCTTTGCTTCCTTACATTGAGGAGAATGCCAAAAAGATGTACAAAACCATTGTATTCAAGCTTTTGCTCACCTTGGAGTTCCCAGACAAGTAAAAACACATAATGGCCCAGCTTATACCAGCAGAGGGTTTGCACAATTTTGTGCTGCCTGGTCTAGTCATCATGTTACTGGCATTCCTTATAATCCTCAAAGCCAAGCTATAGTTGAATAAGCACATGCTACCATCAAACTATCTAATTAAAATAAAAGAGGGGGAGATTGTGGGGCCAGAATCAGGACCAAATGTAAAATTATCATCTGTTTTATACATTTTAAATTTTTTAATGGTTGATAAACAGGGCCTTACTGCCATGACCCGACATTTTCAGGGCCGGCCTATGTTACAGGCACAGGTTAGGTGGAAAGATCTGTCTACAGGTATTTGGAAAAACCCTGCCCCAATTCTGGCTAGGGTAAGGGGAGCGGTGTGTTTATCCTCCAGATGCTGAGTCACCAGTGTGGGTTCCGGAGAGGTGTGTTCGTCCTGTGGAAATGTCTATGGCTGATGGAAATGCTGCTTCTGATGTATCAAGTGAAGCCGGAGACAGTGTATTGGAATCTGGTAAAAAAATTCCCCAGTGCTGATGCCTGTAGGGATACATAGCCCTATTTTCCTTCTATTTGTACTAGTAATTGGACTATGGGTCATCCATCGGCTTGTATACCTATAGATAAAACTTTAATGATTCTATTCCATCTCATCCTGACTTTTGAGGAGTCTGTTGAAGTCAATTATTCTTCTGGGAAAAATTTTAGCATTTCCTCCTTTCCCTGTTAATACTGGGGTTGGAGGTGGTGCTTTATTAAAATTTTTCTGTTCAGAATTGCAGGCTTAGCAGTTGCTGACTGATGAAGATAATGTGTTAGTTATGAAGAATTCCTGCTGATGCCGATGGAAGCATCTTCCCAGTTTCCTGTCCAATTGCATAGAACAAAGAGAGGTTTTGGAATCACTGTTGCCGTTGTTACCGCTGTTGCTATTTCTGCTGTTGCTGCTGCTACTGCAGGAATTGCCCTTTCTCTAAATACCCAGCAAGCTGATGTGGTGAAAAGAGTCTCTAATGCTTTGGACATTCAAAATCAGATAAATGGACATGTACATTCTGGACTGCCAAGACTTAATCAACAGATGGTGTTGGTACAAGAACAATTTGATTTCTTATGGACTCAACAACATTCAACCTGCTCTCAGATGTACATATCTATGTGTGTGACCCTGGGGAGGGTTGTTGATGCCTCTCATGAAGATTGGAAACTGAGTGGGTATGTTTCAGGGTCCTTCAGTATGACATTTGTGGATTTTGCTGTGCAGCTTTTTCATGCCATACAGGTCATTGATGATGCCGGAGTTGTTCCAGTTTCGGATAATGGATGGTGGAGTTGGGTGGCCCAGGTTGGAGGCTGGTTTCAAAAATGGTCAGGATTGCTTGCTATGGCAGTCCTAGGACGTCTTGGAATCGGGGTATGCTTCTGGGTCCTCTGCCAACTTAAAACACGATTCACCACTCACGCAGGTGTCACCCGACAGGCCCCGCTAGCTGTCTCAGCACATACTGAATTCACTCAAGTGTGGATTCAGATGCTTGATAAGCGGTAACCAGAGACGGGTAACTTCCTAGGATAGCATGGGCGCCTAAGACAGGAAGTATGGAGGGCACTTTCCTATGATGGGTAAGTTCATGCTACCGGGTCGACCTAAGACGGGTGCTGCTTAAATACATAAAAAGGGAGGAGATGTTGGGATCAGAATGGCTCTGACCCTCTAAGATTGCCCCAACCTCCCCTGTTCTGAGTGCACTGAGGTCAGGCTGTTCTGAGGATGTTTTGCTGTTTGGTATATCCTCATGGTTTGGCAGCTGTGGCTTCCTGGGGCATGCTGACTGTTCCTTGACCCTGGGTGCTTGATAAACAATTTTGTTTGTTCCTCCTGAAAGGGTATATAAGATGGGGAAGAAAGAATAAAGAGAGTCCTGATGCTTGCAACTTGACTGGTGTGTGCTGTGTTCATCCCAACTTCCCTCACCAGGTTTTGGGCCCAATCGCGTGGCAGATGAGTCTTTAGGAGACACAGGCTGGTGGGTAGAAGTGGGTCACTATAAAGGACACAAATATGTGGAGAAGCTCACAGGAACAGCCACTGAGTGTTAATATGGAAATTGAGAGTATGTGGCATATGGTCAACAGCAAACAAAAAATTTGACGTCAGTATAGCACATAAAGGATGGCATTCTGCCCTGCATCCAGAGAGCATGGATAGACATCCTTCTCAGTCATAGTGAAGAAGATATGATATCCAATGACTTCATAGCATCCCTGTGGTATACTATGAACTCAGATATGTCAAATCCCCTGAGTGATAAAGTTAATGACATAATGAATGTGTTCTGTGTTAAGCTACCACATTTACTTGCTTGTCTTACACAGAAGAGAAACATGTTAACACTTTCCAGATCAAACTACTGGCATATCACCCATGAATAAAGGTGTTTTCTTGTCCTCCCATGGTCCCAATACAATTGTTTGTGGCAAATCTGACCCTCATCCCAAGGACCCAGGACACTAACAGGAACACATTACATCTCCCTCAGAGGTGAGAGAGCTGATTCCAGAGAAGATATGGTTGCATAGAAGAATGTTGGCAACTCATCACTTTTATGGTCTGAACAACAGTGGGGTGAGGACCATTGTAACACCAGGAATGACACATGACCTTAACATCTTCTTCACCTAGGGACACATTTGCTATATACCAAGGGGCTTCCAATGTTACCAACATAGCTGTGGCTAAGAGAATCCATCTCGTGGTGGGCAGGAATCTGAGAGAGGAATTCTAAGAAATGTGATTCCAGGGAAGAGTCATGGCACTCAGAGCTCACCTGTCCCTCTCAATATCTTCACAGACCCTCTTCCCCAACTCTGTTTCTTGAACATTCCAACAGAAATCAGGCTAAGAGTGACTACTTTCAAAGAATTTCATTTTAAATCATTTCTCAGGATGGATAGAAGCAACATTAATGGAGCTGTGACCAGTGACCTTGCCCTCAGGAGCAAAATATGACATATATATATATATATATATATATATATATATATATATATATATATATATAGAGAGAGAGAGAGAGAGAGAGAGAGAGAGAGAGAGAGTTTTTCTATTCATTTTACATACCAACCACAAATTTACCTGTCCTCCCTCCTTCCCCCCCCCCCCCCCCCCGCCGAGCCTTCGCCCAACTCACCCCCCATTCCCACCTCCTCCAGAGCCTGGTACATTCAGTTGAGGCAGGTCAAAGCTTCTCCTTCCTGCACCAAGGCTGCACAAAGTGTCTTAACATAGGCACAAGGCTCCAAAAAGCCAGCTCATGCACTAGGAACAGGTCACAATCCCACTGTTTGGTGGCCCCCTAAACAGTTCAAGCTAAACAACTACCTTGCTTATCCAGAGGTATAGTCCAGTACCACAGGGGCTCCTCAGCTATTGGCCCACAATTCATGTGTTCCGCTACTCTGGCTAGTTGTCTCTGTACTTTTTCCAATCATGGTCTTGATATCTCTTGCTCATAGAATCCCTCCTCTCTCTCTCATCAAATGGGCTCATGGAGCTCTACCTGGGATCTGGCCATGGATCTCTGAATCTGCTTCCATCAGTCACTGAATGAGGGTTCTATGATGACAGTTAGGGTATTCACCAGAGTAGGCCAGCTCAGGCACCCTCTTGACTATTGCCAGTAGTCTATGTTGGAGTCATCCTTGTGGATTCCTGGGAACCTCTAGCACTCTGCTTCTCCCTATTCCCATGGTGTCTTCATTTACCATGATATCTCTTTCCTTGCTCTCCCACTCTGTTTGGGTTCTAGCTCAAACCTCCCACTCCCCTAAACTCTCATCCCCCAACCCTTGCCTTTCATTACCCCCCACATCCCCAGTTTGCTCCTGTAGATCTCATCAATTTCTCCATTGCTGGGCAATCCATGTATCCTTCCTAGGGTCCTCCTTACTAGTTAGCCTCCATGGAACTGTGGGTTGCATTCCAGAATATATAAATAACTCAAGAACCTAGACATCAAAATACCTAACAGTCCAATTAGAAAATGGGCTATAGAGCTAAACAGAGAATTCTCAAGAGAAGAAGCTCTAATGTCCAAAAGGCATTTAAGGAATTGTTCAACATCCTTAATTATCAGGGAAATGCAAATCAAAATGAGTTTAAGATACCATCTTACACCTGTCAGATGGCTAAGATCAAAAACACTGAAGACAGCTTATGTTGGAGAGGATGTGGAGCAAGAGGAACACTCCTCCACTGTTGGTAGAAGTGCAAACTTGTACAGCCACTTTGGAAATCAGTATGGCACTTTCTCAAAAAATTGGGATTCATTCTTCCTCATGACCCAGCTATACCACTCTTGGGCATACACCCAAGGAATGCTCAATCATACCAAAAGGACACATGCTCAACTATGTTAATAGCAACATTATTTGCAAGAGCCAGAACATGGAAACAGCGTAGATGCCCCTCAGTCAATGAATGGATAAATAAAATGTGGTACATATGCACAATGGAGTACTACTCAACAGAGAAAAACAATGACACAATGAGGTTTGCAGGCAAATGGATGGAACTAGAAAATATAATCATGATTGAGATAACCCAGACTTAGAAGGACAAATATTTACCTCAAGACCCAGCCATCCCACTCTTGGGCATATACCCAAATAATGCTGATTCATACCATAAAGATACGTGCTCAGCTATGTTCATAGCAGCACTATTTGTAATAGCCAGAACCTGGAAACAACCTAGATGCCCATCAACGGAAGAATGGATGAAAAAAATGTGGTACCTATACACAATGGAGTACTACTCAGCAGAGAAAAACAATGAAAGCATGAAATTTGCAGGCAAATGGATGGAACTAGAAAAAATCATTCTGAGTGAGGTAACCCAAACCCAGAAAGACAGTTATGGTATGTACTCACTCATAGGTGGATTCTAGATATAAAATGAACAATCAGACCACAACCCATAGAACCATAGAGGCTATATATATAGCATGGAGGTCCCTAGGACGACTGTGGCATATAATAAATTTCAGTTTTACTCAATTATTGAAAAAAAATAGCCAAATGAATGGAAACACATGAACTATGAACAAAAGGCTGAGGGGCTCCCAGCTGGATCAGGCCCTCTGAATAGGTGAGACAGTTGATTGGCTTGATCAGTTTGGGAGGCATCTAGGCAGTGGGACCAAGTCCTGTGCTCATTCCATGAGTTGGCTGTTTGAAACCAGGAACTTATGCAGGGACACTTGGCTTAGTCTGGGAGGAAGGGACTGGACCTCCCTGGACTGAGTCTACCAAGTTGATCACAGTCCTCGTGGGAGGACGTGTCCTGGAGGAGGTGGGAATGGAGGGTGGGCTGGGGGTAGGGGAAGGCGTGGGAGGGGGGAAAATAGGGGAACCCATGGCTGATATGTAGAACTGAATGGTATTGTAAAATAAAAAAATATATATCACAAAGAAAAAAAAAAAACAACCCTGACTGATACAGGCAAAAAAAAAAAGAAGGACAAATATTGTATGTATCAAATCATAAGTGGACACTAGATGTAAAGCAAAGAAAAATATGACTTTTATTAGCAGGGATGAGGTCCAAGAAATCTTTTGTCATAGGGAGTAAGCATTTACCAGTGACAACATGACTGCATGGAATTTACTCCACAGACCTGGATATATCATCAAAAATTTCGAAGACCATTTTTATGAATACAATACGTATTTTACTTTATGAAAGAGTAGAGACTGTGGCTGAATCAAACACATGATATTAATTGTGTAGGAAAGGAGCACAAATTAGACTTTGTTGAGCATGAAGACAAGTGTTCTTTGCTTTCAACATCCTCATTTCTTCCTGGATCGTGGATGGCTTCAGCATCTCCATTCCACCAAAACATATAACTAAGCAAAAGCCCCAGCTGAGGCATAGATATTTCTTGTCCCACTCCACAGAAAGCTCAAATTTACTATCAAATGCCCTTTATGTAACTGATGACAGCATTTAAAACTTTCATAGAGCAGGGAAAAGAAAAACATTTCTTATCAAACAACATTAAGCATCCATGAAAGCCATCTTCCACATGGTACCAGCTCACAGGGACCCCCTGGTCTTCCAAGCGCTTCTTGTAGAGCAAGACATCATCCCGGAGGATGTCATTCTCACAGCTCACCAGAAATGTCTTAGGGAGCTGAGCAATAATCTTGTCATCTGCTAGGACAAGTGAAATTTCTGCACTCCAAATATGTTTGGTTTCTAGATAGGCAGCCTCATTAAAAGGTGCAAGAAACTCCGGTTGTGGATCTTGGCTCCAGAAACTTCTGGGGATGTTGTCATAGCTGAGCCATTTCCTGAAATTCTTCCATTTGTCCAGCGGTATAACAGCACCTGTCAGCATGGCATCTTTCCAAGAGAGGTCAATGGCCAGGTATTTACACATACACATAAACATCATGTCTCTAGTGAGGAATGGCACATTTTTGCTCTGCTGATGTGATGGTAACTGAAAATTGATGAAATTCAGAATTGGTTGAATCAGGACTTGAGCTTGGATCTGGGGTAGACTGGGAATGCTGGGTAAGATCTGCATGACAGTGGCCGCAGCCCAACCTCCAATACTCTCTCCACAGAGAACTACCTGGGATGGGTCCACCCCAAAGGATTCCAGGTTCTTCAGGAAGTAGATGGAAGCATTCAGGCAATCATTGGCAAGGACAGGGTGATGGTAGTCAGGAAGCTTGCGGTACCTAAGGAGGACAGAACAAACACAGCAAGCTTCTTTACAAAGGGGTCACAGAGGCCATTTCAATCACCATCATCTACTCTCCAAAGGACCAAACCTGACTCCATCCTCAGAGTGATCCTAACAAGTAAGCATGGCAACCCCCACTTTTCCTTCATGCACTTGAGGAACCATGAGGATCAGGGATCCCAGGATGCTCCATTCCCACCAACACTGTGCTTCCCATAGATGAGCACACCCCACACAGAATACGGAAATTTCAGACATCATTGTCTTAGAAAACCAGCAAAGATCCAGGAAAGGCTACTGCAGCCTTCTGGTCCCACCTCTTCCTGGATTCATCTTTTCCTGATGTGCTGGGCACATGGGGAGCACTGTTAAAAACCAACCCTTAACACAATTTAAATCTACACCAGTGTTTGTAATGAGGCTTTTTTTTTTTTTTTTTTTTTTTTTTTTTTTGGTTTTTCGAGACAAGGTTTCTCTGTGTAGCTTTGCGCCTTTCCTGGAGTTCACTTGGTAGCCCAGGCTTGCCTTGAACTCACAGAGATCCGCCTGGCTCTGCCTCCCGAGTGCTGGGATTAAAGGCATGCGCAACCAACGCCTGGCCGAGGCATTTGTTCTTATTTTCCTGTGGTCAAACAAAAGTTTCAGGAGATTCGGCAATTGGACTCCTTAGTGGGGAGCTCTTAGACTCCTGCACAAGGCTGCATTCAGAAAATGACCGTTAGTCAAGCAGCCAGCTAGACTTACAACAACACTGGTTACTTTGAACACCATACAAACACTGAGGAAACTACACAATAACTGTGGCCACCCGCCAGTAAAACACAACCCTAGCTCTTAAAGTTGCAACCCCAGGCAAAAGTGTTTCAAACAATTTGAATTACACTTTCCTTCCGATATGAACCCAGAGAATGGGAATTTCCCAGGTCATCTACCTAGCAGAGGGACTCTGGCCTAGTACAGAAGGGACAATAGAATGATGCCTCTCATAAACATGGTTGTATGTGAAGGTTTGCTGACACTGGAGCACACTCTCTTTTCTGATTGGATTAGCAATCTGTTGTGCTCATTTTGGGAGCCAGCTGGGAGGCATCTCCTTATGTTGACTGCCTCCTAGGTTTCCAACATTACACCTAACAAATGGCTCTCACTAGAGGGTATTTCCTGGCTGCTTTTGTAGAGCAGACCGAGCCGGCCACCAGAAAGAAGTAGTGGTGGCAGTGACAGCAGAGAGTGCAGAACCACAGAAGAGCAGAGCCATGACAGCAGTAGAGCCACAAGGGCCACTGATGGTTTGACAGCCATGATGACTGGCCCTTGGAAGAAGCCAGAAGCCTTGAGAACAGTGGTAGCAGCGTCACAGGAACTACCCGGTGGCCAGGACAGGAGCAGAGGTGAGGCCTCAGCAATGGCCGTGATGGGGAGCGGAGAAGCAGTGTTGACAAAAGAACTCAATCCAACAGCAGGCAGACAGAAAGGGAGACAGAGGCAGCAGTGGCCACAAGGGGAACAAAAGCAGGAGAAACAGCAACCATAGCTTTAAAGGGCAGAGGGTGTTAGACCCTCCATGTCAGGAACTGTGAATGAGCTATTGTCAAGGCCTGGAGAATTCTGAGCTCCTAGGAAGTGTGTTCATAAGGAAGTGCACATAAAGAAAAAAACACCCCAAAATCAGGGCCTGTCTATGGTCTAATGTCACCCAGATGGTTCCAATAAATACCCCAGCATATATGAGTCACCAAATGTCTCCTGCCACTCACCCCACCATCAGCACCACTGAGTCTGTCTCACTGGCCAGAAGGTTGCCCAGGCCATGGTAAAAGTCTGCAAGAGAAGACCCAGTGTTAAAGCAGTTGTGACAAGAACCAAGCACTTTCCACCACAGCCCCTCAGACAGCAGCTACTGTCCTGCACCCAGAGATGACATCTCCTCTCTGAAGTTCAGAGAAGTTCAGTGGCTACAGGACATGAAGGGCAGGAAGAGACAGAAGAGACAAGATTGCAGGGGGAATCCAGGGGGTGGGAGAGGCTGCAGTGCAGCAGTGAGAAGCTCTGAAGTGTATTTTGGGGTTCTTCAGGTGGGAAGAATGACTGGAGCCAAGACACTGTGTTCTGGGTTTAGCAGTGAAGGGAAGGAAGTGAACGGATTTTCTCACCATGTGTCAGCCAAGCTGAGCAGAGTGCAGGAATCTGAGGGTGTTGTGAAAAGGCAGATATGGCCAGTACTATGAGTGCAGAGGAAAGGTAGGAGTCACATCTAGATCCAGGACAGCCCTTCTCTGACATGCTGCCCCAATGTAGACTTAGATCAACATAGAAATCATTGTTGTTTAAGCTACAACCCACAGACTGGGGTGAGCCTGAGCTCTGCACCCAACCTCTCCAAGAGGCTCCACCTTCTACCTTCATTACTCCCTCCTGACAAGTCCTCATGAGAACATGTGCCAGATTCTACCTTTGATAAAGATCTTACTTCCCACCTTGAATGTAAGCTCCTTACCCAGGCTTCCAATTATAGCACCTCCTCCATGATAGAAGATGATGCCTCGGTGGGGTTTGGAAGACACTTCCTTGGGCTTGAACAGCCTCACAGGGACTGTTCCAAAATGTGTGTCAGTCACCAACACATTAGGATCCTTCTTTATCATCATTAGGCCTTGGAGAAACTGTAAAAACCTGGGCATGGCACAAATTCTCAGTTTCTCTAGTATGTTACCCTGTAGTAGACAAAGGATGGAAAGTGAGGCATAAGAGACTGTGGTGGGTGAGTAGCTGCTGAAGTCAGTTAACATTTTCAGGTTTATTCACCAGTTCTCACCTGCTTACTATATGTGCAAAGAGGTCATTGGGACACAACTCACTGTGTATTCTTTTCATATAGGGGAGCCTGTTTGAACTTTATTTTCCAAAAATTCCTGAATGAATGATGATGTTGCTGTGATTGAAGTGTTGGCCTCCCTCCATCAAAACTCACATTCAAATTCCATTGTCAGTATTAAGATATGGGCAATTTTAAATGGCAGTGATGTGGCATCCTCTTGTGTTGCTTAAGTACTTTATAGGTGACAGGAATAAGTATCTTCATAATAGGCTCCTAAGAAGTAAGATCATCTGGTTTTCCTGTCTTATTACCATAGGCATACTTGCCTTTTCTACTGAGAGGTGACATGAGATGACCCATTGCTGAAACCATTGCTCTAGGGCTTCCCAACTCCAAGAATGATTACAGCCTTTCTTCCTTGCTCTGGGCTACCCCAAACTGCTTGGAGTTGTACAGCAATCCTACAGCGGTGAAAAAATGGACAGATATCCCATGCAGGTGCCTCAGGATCAGATATCAAGATAACTGAGACAACTGATAGAATATTGTTATACTATTAGACGTTGCTGAGGCAGATTTTTTGGTCTTTCTTTGGCCCCTGGATCTTAAGGCCAATTAGTGTTCACGTAAAACCATCAACAGTGTATGGAGAATCATACCCCACAGGTACCTTCATAGTCCCACTATTTGTCATGGACTGGTGACCCTGGAGCATGCTTAATTACACTATTTATCCTCTATAAAAACATTCCATTGCATAGATGACAGATTCCTAATCTCTTAGTGTTCTAAAAATTCAGAATTCACCTAAATGGAATACAGGTGCACATCAATAACAGAGGATGGAGGATGAGGGATTGATCCAACAGATTACAAGGACCAAGTATAGCTATAAAATTCTTGGGAGTGCTATGGTCCAGTAAGACAACATTATGATACCTGACAAAGTAATTGAGGAAATCTTGTAACACCCAGTGTCTGCAAATGTAAAAGAGATAAAGGTATACTTGGACTCCTGGGAAGCTGGAAGATTTTCACATCCAACCTTGCCCAAGTTGCCTGACCACTGTAAAACTTGATAAAGAGAATGACCATATGGAACTGAGACAAAAAGGCACAAGGGACTTTTAATGAGGCTATGATAAACTATTAATCTGAAGGCTTAGATCATTGTAGGACCACATAAACAGGTGTTGGCACTTCTACCCCAGTGGGGACAACAGATATGTATGGGGCATGTAAATAAGTCAAGTGAGACTTATTTACTCAAGAGAGACTAGAAAGTACACTATATCAAACCTGCATATTTCAGGGAGGGATGCAAATATGCATGCATGGACACCAAAACAGGCTTCTTGCAAGCATTTCCATGTAAACAACTGACTATCAAAGCCACTCTAGAGCATCACACAACTCAGTGGTAAATGTGGGCACTCACAGAGACTTGGTGGTGACAAGAGTAGCCATTTCACACACTGATGTGCCAAAGATGACTGAATATAAGCAGGTTCAATGACACATCTACCACCATACAGACTGACTGGGCCTGGGTTACTTTTTAATAGATTATTAAAGCAATAGTTAAAGAGCTTAAGTACAGAGGCAGCCTGCAGGGGTGAAAAGGGCACCCCCAGAGGTCATAACTTTGTTAAATGAAAATCCCAGGTGCCAGACATGGGTTACCTCCCTACAAGTTGTTGGCCAGGGAGGCACCTGAGGCTCCATAAAACATAAAGGCTCTGGCCACTGTGGTTGGATACCTGCCAGGACTAGATGGTAAAACTATTGTTAAAGACATCATATGATCTGGCTGCAGTACAGGAAGATGAGACAGAGGTGGAAGTTTTCTTCTTACTGACTATCTTCATAGTGCCAGAATGTGCTTTGTGGGCTGCTGGAGGTAAACTGTCACAGAAAGACCTGCTCATCTATGGTCCCTGCATGCTATAGTACCAAATGCCAGAAAAGATGTGCCTGCATGTGAAATAGGGACATGGCTATTGTGGGACAATCAACAGCTTTTCCATTGCACATAAGACTCACTACACATTAGAGAGTTCATATCTGGTACTGTAAACCAAGACAAAACCCAGTGGCTAGGGAGGTCACAGCTTCCAGAAGGCAAGTCCCTGATACTGTTTTTAATGTATATGACATACAGCAGTTTATTCTGTATGGAAACATTCCCTCCAAAAGGGAGCAGGCATGCCAGGGGTCTCTGGGCTACAGAAAACAGGCAGGGTCTCCCACATAGAACACACCATGAAAAGGAAACACTATACTCACCTCCACATCGTCTGTGAGCACATGTAGCCTGCCAGCATCAGCAGGTGCTTAGATTAGGGACTGTTTTTAAAGTAAAATAGTAAGGTTGCAAGGATCCACATGCAAGGATTTCTCTGCCTTTGGTGACCCAAGGCTTTCATTTAGAGTGCCAGGAGCCCAAACTAGCAAGTGACTGTTAAAGTTCCTTATTTCTCTAAAGTGGTCTATTGTTCCTGGTGGAAAATCTCCACAGGGCAGGAGTATATGTTTTCACAACTTTTCAGACCCTATGATGCCTTATCAAAGTGCCATTTAATGCTTTCAGCAGCGTGGTCCTCCAGAAGCCATTACTCCATTTCAGATGAGGATGCTGAGGCACAGAGAAGTTAGCCAATGTCTCTTGAGCCAGTGAGAATACAGCAGCAGGGCTTACTGGACAACCTGGCTGTGTGCTTGTCACCTTTCTCCTCTGCACCTCTTCCTCTGGTGACTTTTGACGTAATCACTGTGAAATATCTGTCAACTGCCAGGATTCCAATCAGAATTTCAAAATCAGGACTCATTTAATTTACCTACTTCTCATATGGAGCCAAACTATCCTTCACACATCTACTGTACCTATCAGCATGTGCTTGCTGATCTCTGTCCCCAATTTCCAGCCCAGAAGACCAGTACAGGGCACCACTGTCCATGCAACTATGCTAAAGGGCTCGGTGGATCCATCACATGGATGTCATCAAAGAGGACCTGAGTTGTTCGCAGGACAAAGCCTGGTAAATTAATCTCTGCCCTCAGGTCTCAAGTTGATATAAGGAATCACCCAGAGACGAGGACACGGAACAAGGGGTGATGGGGACTATGGCTGAATGTGGTTTTGGATCTTTCAGGCTTTAATGAGTAGCACCTGGGTCTGAAATTAATTTCACAGCCTTCAGAAAATAGCTTCATACATACATAGTGCTGCACCCTGTAATAAGATCCCTCAAAAGATGGGAGTAGGGGATGGCCACTTTAAGGTAGCCAGACTATAGATAAGATCAGGTTAGACTACAGTGTGACATCCTTTCTTAACAAGAAAAAAATAAAAGCAGAAAATGAAAGAGGAGAGAAAAGAAGGAAGGAAAGGAGGAAGCAAGGAGAGAGGGAAAATCCAAGAAGAGAAAAAAGGAAGGAAAAGAGATGGGGGAGGTGAGAGGTGGGAGACAAGAGACTTCCCCAACTCAGTCCTATGAGAACCTAGAGAAAGAAGAGAGGGGAATGAAAGGAGAAGGGTGGTTCAAAGAGCACCCCCAATCCATGGTAGGGCCCAAGAGAACACTCACCAAAGCTATCAGGTACTGGATAATGCAATGCATAAACCATAACTTGGCCGGCTGCTTCAGGGTGGAAGGCATTTCTGCACTGGGAAGGTGCTGAATAACAACCCATAAAAAGACTCCCAGTAAGAATGTGGGCAGCCCTGCCAGCAGTAGCAGCCACAGGACAGCCATGACTCAGATGCTCCAGAGCCCCCAGGAGCTGTTGTCCTGGGGGACTTACTTCAGAACTTCTGTGAAGAGCACAAGATCCTGTTATACAGACTGTTGCCTCCACCCTCTCCTTCCAGTGTATGTCTGGCACAGTAACCTGACCTGTCTTTCAGAACTCCACACAAGCCAGCCAATGAGAAGCAGAGAAATCTGCGGGGGGGGGGGGGGGACATGGGGGGGGGGAGCCTGAGAAATCTTCCCTACCCTCCAAGGAGAAATTGAGAATGGGACTTCCACTGAACACAGGTTTAGAATCTCACTAGCTTCCCATTTACTGTGGGTTCCAAGAAGAGGTTGACCAGGGTTACACAGGCCTAAAGACCTGACACTTCAACTGTATGATATGGCATGTACTTCTCTCAGCAAGAGTCTGATTACACTCAACAATGTACTTCCCATGCCAACTCTGTGCTTTACTGGCTTCCAAATTTTTTGTCCAGTATAGGATTGTCAGCAAGATGTTCAGAGGGAAATTAAAGCACTTGCCAACAAGACTGACAACCTGAGTTTGATTAAAAGATCCACATAATAGAAGGAGACAATTGAATCTTCCATGTTATACTCTGACCTACACACACACACACACACACACACACACACACACACACACACGTGCTGTGGCAAGCAAATACACACCCCTACACAAACAGAGATACTCAAACACATATAAATAAATTTACTTTTTAAGCAAAACAATGACACCCAGCATCTGGGTTGGCAGGCTGGCTCAGCAGGCAAAACCCTTGCCAAACAAAGCCTGAGGAACTCAAATCAGTCCTCAGGATCCACATTAATAAGTCAGATGCAACAGTATGCATCTGTAGTCCCAACAATCCTATTGTGAAATGGGAGGCAGAGACAGGAGAATCACCCAGAAGATCATGGGCTACTAGCTGGAAGTATACAGCATTGGGAAAAACAAGCAGAAAGAGCCTGCCTCAAGACAGAAGGTGAGAACCAGCTCTGGAAAGATGCCTTTTAATCCACACATGCACATTGGGACACCTGCTTGTTCAGACTTACATACATGCATCACAAACACATATAATGACTAATTTTTAAAAGATAAACAGCTTTCCTTGCTGCCTTGAGAGACAAACCTCATGATTGGAAACAAATATCTTCAATGAGGAAGATAAAAAACTAATTCAGAGCAAATAGAACTAGGAAACAAAGTTGCAGTGCCTAGTCTAACAAAATAGACTTTAAAGAAAAACTACTCATACAAGATAAAAAAGAAAGATGTCACTTCTTGATTAAGGCAACAATCCATCAATAGAGCATTGCAACTCTAATTTTATATGCCCCCAATCCAGGGGGCCCTAATTTCATAGAAACAATATCAGTATATATAAAGCCTCATATTAACTCCAATATAGTAATAGTGGGTGATTTCAATGTTCCACAAAGGACAATAGATAAGTCATCTAGACCAAAAATGAATACAGGAACATCAGGGCTAGATGACATTATAGATCAAATGGATACAACTGATATCTACAGAACATACCACTCAAGCACTGCAGAATAGACCATCTTCACTTTCTCTGAAGTAGAACTTACATATATTAGGACACTAGGCAAATCTCAACAAAGACGGGAAAATGAAGTAACTTCTTACATTCTATCTGACCAGAAGTAAATAATGCTAGACATCAACACTAAGAACAACCACAGAAAGCACAGAAATTCATGGAGACTAAACAACTCAACATAGAATAGTGAAGATGTTATTGAAGAAATCAGCAATTTCTAATTGAATTCTAATTACTAATTTCTCCAACAGAAAATCAAACCTTCCCAGAATTAAATTTAAATGAAAGAACAACATACCAAAAGAATTCAAGGACATTCAGGCCCAGCGGCAGCCCACAGAGCTAGACAGGCCCGGCGGCGAAAACAAGCAGACGCAGGTAGGCCTGTGGCGGCAGCCCGTGGAGGTAGACGGGCCCAGCGGCGGCAGCCAACAGGGATATTCAGACCCGGCAGCAGCCGGCAGAGACATTCAGGCCCAGCGGCGGTCCACAGAGGTAGACAGGCCCAGCGGCGGCCCGCTGAGGTAAACGGGCCGGGCGGCAGCGGCCGACAGGGACATTCAGGCCCGGCTGCAGCCGGCAGAGTCATTTAGGCCCAGCGGCGGCCCACAGAGGTAGACAGGCCCGGCGGTGGAGACAAGCAGACGCAGGTAGGCCTGCGGCGGCAGCCCGTGGAGGTAGACAGGCCCAGCAGCAGCCCGCTGAGGTAGACGTGCCCAGCGGCGGCAGCCAACAGGGCTATTCAGGCCCGGCGGCAGCCGGCAGAGACATTCAGGCCCAGCGGCGGCCCGCAAAGGTAGACAGGCCCGGCGGCAGAGACAAGCAGACACAGGTAGGCCTGTGGCGGCGGCCCGTGGAGGTAGACAGGCCCAGTGGCGGCAGCCGACAGGGATATTCAGACCCGGCAGCAGCCGGCAGAGACATTCAGGCCCAGCGGCAGCCCACAGAGGTAGACGGGCCCAGCGGTGGCCCGCTGATGTAAACGGGCCCGGCGGCAGCGGCCGACAGGGACATTCAGTCCCGGCTGCAGCTGGCAGAGACATTCAGGCCCGGTGGCGGCCCCCAGAGGCAGACAGACCCAGCGGCAGCTGACAGGGACATACAGGCCCGGCGGCGGACCGCAGAGGTAGACAGGCCCAGGGACGGAGACAAGCAGACGCAGCTTGGAACAGGGACGCCCCTAACCCCAACATCTGGGGAAGAAGCTATCTCCGTAGGTCAGAACCAGAACGAATCTGAACACTCCTTCTGAGGACAACCCAGGGCCCAGCTGCGGATCCTGTGAAACCCAACAACTTGGAGGTGTTGGTGAGACTACCCTGCTCAGCTGAAACCCATCTGGGAGAGGATTCAGATGCCTACAGTTTAAAGTCTGAAGAAACAAGATCAGCTGAGGAGTTGACAAATGAACAAAACATGACCTGGGAACACAGAAGAAGGCGCTACCCAGACACCAAACCAGATCACCAGAATCATAAGTATATAATTCACCCATCGAAATCAGCTGCCCCTGAAGAAATAGCCCAATAGCACCAATTTAACCAAGAACCACTACTAAACCAAGACTAAAAATTAGAACAAGAGAGGCACTCTCAGACACAGACACCACCTGCACCACACAGAGGAAGAGATGAGTAGACGCCAGTGCAAAAATACAGGCAACAACATAAAGACCTATATGGCAACATCAGAACCTAGTGATTCTACACCTGCAAGACCTAAACATACCATGACAGAAGAAACAGAAGAAATCAACCCTAAAAATGACTTTAAGAAGATGATAGAGGCCCTTAAAGAAGAAATAAAACATTCCCTCAATGAGGAAATAAAAACTTTCCTTAAAGAGGAAATGAAAAACTACCTTAAAAAGGAAATAAAAACTTTCCTTAAAGAGGAAATAAAAAACTCCCTTAAAGAGGAAATAAAAACTTCCCTTAAAGAGGAAATGAAAAACTCCATTAAAGAGGAAATAAAAAACTCCCTTAAAGAAATGGAAGAAAAAACGAACAAAAAATGGGAAGAAATCAAATCAAGCCAAGAAAAAGCAATTAAACAGATGAAAGAAACATTCCAAGATCTGAAAAATGAATTTGAGACAATAAAGAAAACACATGCTGAGGGAATGCTGGAAATAGAAATCCTGACTAAACGAACAGGAACTACAGAAACAAGCATAACCAACCGATTGCAAGAGATGGAACAGAGAATCTCTGATGCTGAAGACACGATAGAGAAAATAGATTCGTCAGTCAAAGAAAACACTAAAGACAAAAAAGTCCTAACACAAAACGTCCAGGAAATTTGGGACACCATGAAAAGACCAAACCTAAGAATAATAGGGATAGAAGAAGGAGAAGAATACCAACTCAAAGGCACAGAAAATATATTCAACAAAATCATAGAAGAAAACTTTCCTAACCTAAAGAAAGAAATACCTATGAAGATACAAGAAGCTTACAGAACACCGAATAGGCTGGATCCAAAAAAAAAAGTCCCCTTGCCACATAATAATCAAAACACTAAACACACAGAATAAAGAAAAAATATTAAGAGCTGCAAAGAAAAGGACCAAGTAACATATAAAGGCAAACCCATCAGAATAACACCAGACTACTCAATAGAGACTATGAAAGCTAGAAGATCATGGACAAACCTCATGCAGACACTAAGAGACCACGGATGCCAACCCAGACTATTATACCCAGCAAAACTCTCAATCACCATAGGCGGAGTAAACAAAATATTCCAGGATAAAACCAGATTTAATCAATACCTGTCCACAAACCCAGCCCTACAGAAAGCACTAGAAGGGAAAATTCAACCCAAAGAAGTTAAACACATCCATGAAAAATCAAGCAATAGATAATCCTACACCAACATACACCACAGAAGGACAACACAACACAACCAAAAAAATAACAGGAATTAACAATCACTGGTCATTAATATCCATCAATATCAATGGTCTCAACTCACCTATAAAAAGACACAGGCTAACAGAATGGATAAGAAAACAGGACCCATCCATATGCTGCATACAAGAAACACACCTTAACTCCAAAGACAGACACTACCTCCGAGTAAAGGGCTGGGAAAAGGTTTTCCAAGCAAATGGACCTAAGAAACAAGCTGGTGTAGCTATCCTAATATCTAATAAAATAGACTTCAAACTAAAATCAATCAAAAGAGACCAGGATGGACATTACATATTCATCACGGGAAAAATCCACCAAGATGAAGTCTCGATTCTAAACATCTATGCTCCAAATACAAAAGCACCCACATTCATAAAAGAAACACTACTAAAGTTTAAAACGCACATCAAACCCCACACATTAGTAGTGGGAGATTTTAACACACCACTCTCACCAAAAGATAGATCTACCAGACTGAAACTTAACAAAGAAATAAAGGACCTAACAGATGTTATGACTCAAATGGACCTAATAGATATCTACAGAATATTCCATCCTAACACAAAAGAATATACCTTCTTCTCAGCACCCCATGGAACCTTCTCAAAAATTGACCACATGCTTGGACACAAAACAAATCTCAACAGATACAAAAAAATTGGAATAACCTCCTGTATCTTATCAGACCACCATGCCTTAAAGTTAGAACTCAATAACAACAAAAATTATAGAAAACCCACAAACTCATGGAAACTGAATAATGCCCACCTGAAACATCAATGGGTCAAGGAAGAAATAAAAACAGAAATTAAAGAGTTCCTAGAATTCAATGAAAATGAAAGTACAACATCCCCAAACTTATGGGACACTATGAAAGCAGTGCTAAGAGGAAAATTCATAGCTCTAAATGCACACATAAAGAAGATGGAGCAATCCCATACCAATGAATTAACAGCACAACTGAAAGCTCTAGAACAAAAAGAAACAAACTCACCCAGGAGAAATAGACGCCAGGAAATAATCAAATTGAGAGCTGAAATCAACAAAATAGAAAACAAGAGAACAATACAAAAAATCAATGAAACAAAGAGTTGGTTCTTTGAAAAAATCAACAAGATAGACAAACCACTAGCCAAATTAACCAAAAGGCAAAGAGAGAGCACCCAAATTCACAAAATCAGAAATGAAAAGGGAGACATAACAACAGACAATGAGGAAATCCAGAGAATCATCAGATCATACTTCAAAAACCTGTACTCCACAAAAATGGAAAACCAGGAAGAAATGGACAATTTTCTGGATAAATACCACATACCAAAATTAAATCAAGACCAGATAAACCATTTAAATAGACCAATAACCCCTAAAGAAATAGAAACAGTCATCAAAAGTCTCCCAACCAAAAAAAGCCCAGGACCAGATGGTTTCAGTGCAGAATTCTACCAGACTTTCAAAGAAGAACTAATACCAATCCTCTTCAAAGTGTTCCACACAATAGAAACAGAAGGAACACTACCAAACTCTTTTTATGAGGCTACAATTACCCTGATACCCAAACCACACAAAGATGCAACAAAGAAAGAGAACTACAGACCAATCTCCCTCATGAACATAGATGCAAAAATACTCAACAAAATATTGGCAAACCGAATCCAAGAATACATCAAAACAATCATCCATCACGACCAAGTAGGATTCATCCCAGGGATGCAAGGATGGTTCAACATACGGAAATCAGTCAATGTAATACACCATATAAACAAACTGAAAGAAAAAAACCACATGATCATCTCCTTAGATGCTGAAAAAGCCTTTGACAAAATCCAACACCCCTTCATGATAAAGGTCTTAGAAAGATTAGGAATACAAGGAACATTTCTAAACATAATAAAAGCAATTTATAGCAAGCCAACAGCAAACATCAAATTAAATGGAGAGAAACTCAAAGCGATACTACTAAATTCAGGAACAAGACAAGGCTGTCCACTCTCCCCATATTTATTCAATATAGTACTAGAAGTTCTAGCTAGAGCAATAAGACAACAAAAGGAGATCAAAGGGATACAAATTGGCAAGGAAGAAGTCAAACTTTCACTATTTGCAGATGATATGATAGTATACATAAGTGACCCCAAAAACTCTACCAGGGAACTTCTACAGCTGATAAACTCCTTCAGTAAAGTGGCAGGATACAAGATCAACTCAAAAAAATCAGTAGCCCTCCTATACACAAATGATAAAAGGGCTGAGAAAGAAGTCAGAGAAACATCACCCTTTACAATAGCCACAAATAATATAAAATACCTTGGGATAACACTAACTAAACAAGTGAAAGACCTTTTTGATAAGAACTTTAAATCTCTAAAGAAAGAAATTGAAGAAGATATCAGAAAATGGAAGGATCTCCCATGCTCATGGATAGGTAGGATTAACATAGTAAAAATGGCAATCTTACCAAAAGCAATCTACAGATTCAATGCAATCCCCATCAAAATCCCAACACAATTCTTCACAGACTTGGAAAGAAAAATACTCAACTTTATATGGAAAAACAAAAGACCCAGGATAGCTAAAAGAATCCTATACGATAAAGCAACCCTTGGAGGCATCACCATCCCGGACCTCAAACTCTACTATAGAGCTATAGTAATAAAAACAGCTTGGTACTGGTATAAAAACCGACATACGGACCAATGGAATCGAATTGAAGACCCTGACATTAATCCATGCACATATGAACACCTGGTTTTTGACAAAGGAGCCAAAACTATACAATGGAACAAAGAAAGTATCTTCAACAAATGGTGCTGGCATAACTGGATGTCAATATGTAAAAGATTACAAATAGATCCATATCTGTCACCATGCACAAAACTCAAGTCCAAGTGGATCAAAGACCTAAACATAAATCCAGTTACACTAAACTTAATAGAAAAGAAAATAGGAAGCACTCTTGAACGCATTGGCACCGGAGACCATTTCCTAAATAAAACACCGACAGCACAGACCCTGAGCACAACCATTAATAAATGGGACCTCTCGAAACTGAGAAGCTTTTGCAGGGCAAAAGACACAGTCAATAAGACAAAAAGACAGCCAACAGATTGGGAAAAGATCTTCACCAACCCCACATCTGACAGAGGATTGATCTCCACAATATATAAAGAACTCAAGAAACTAGACATCAAAGCACTGAACAGTCCAATTAAAAAATGGGCTAAAGAGCTAAACAGAGAATTCACAAAACAAGAACTACAAATGGCTGAAAGACATTTAAAGAAATGCTCAACATCCTTAATCATCAGAGAAATGCAAATCAAAACGACTCTGAGATACCACTTACACCTGTTAGAATGGCTACGATCAAAAACACCAATGACAACCAATGTTGGAGAGGATGTGGAGCAAAGGGAACACTCCTCCACTGTTGGTGGGAATGTAAACTTGTACAACCACTGTGGAAATCAGTATGGCGGTTTCTCAGAAAATTAGGAATCGAACTACCTCAAGACCCAGCCATCCCACTCTTGGGCATCTACCCAAGGAATGCTGATTCATACCATAAAGATACATGCTCAGCTATGTTCATAGCAGCACTATTTGTAATAGCCAGAACCTGGAAACAACCTAGATGCCCATCAACGGAAGAATGGATGAAAAAAATGTGGTACATATACACAATGGAGTACTACTCAGCAGAGAAAAACAATGAAAGCATGAAATTTGCAGGCAAATGGATGGAGCTAGAAAAAATCATCCTGAGTGAGGTAACCCAAACCCAGAAAGACAGTTATGGTATGTACTCACTCATTGGTGGATTCTAGATATAAAATAAAGAACAATCAGACCACAACCCATAGAACCATAGAGGTTATATATATATCGCATGGAGGTCCCTAGGATGACTGTGGCATATAATAAATTTCAGTTTTACTCAATTATTGAAAAAAATAGCCAAATGAATGGAAACACATGAACTATGAACCAAAGGCTGAGGGGCTCCCAGCTGGATCAGGCCCTCTGAATAGGTGAGACAGTTGATTGGCTTGATCAGTTTGGGAGGCATCTAGGCAGTTGGACCAAGTCCTGTGCTCATTGCATGAGTTGGCTGTCTGAAACCTGGAACTTATGCAGGGACACTTGGCTTAGTCTGGGAGGAAGGGACTGGACCTCCCTGGACTGAATCTACCAAGTTGATCACAGTCCTCGTGGGAGGACTTGTCCTGGAGGAGGTGGGAATGGAGGGTGGGCTGGGGGTAAGGGGAGGGCATGGGAGGGGGGAGAATAGGGGAACCCATGGCTGATATGTAGAACTGAATGATATTGTAAAATAAAAAATATATATCAAAAAAAAGAATAAAACGTGAAAAAAATAAATAAATTTAAAAAAGAAAAAAAAGAATTCAAATCACTTAGGCATTAAGGCTAGAAATTGGGAATGGAACTTCATAAATTTTTTTTTAAAAAAATCTATACAACAAAAGAAATGGTTATTCTATTGAAGTGATAACCTAAAGAATAGGAGAGAATCTTGGAAAACATTTGACTGATAATTCATATCCAGAATATGAACTCAAAAAACTACACAAGAAACCAATAAAAAGAAATGTAGTATCTGCCCTCAGGACTCTCCAAACCCTTGGATCAGAACCCAGAGTCCCAACCCACGGCCACCCCTTCCCATGGCTTGCCTGCTTCTACTGCCAGGTGCCCACTCATACCTTCAGCAGATAACCTCTGCCAGTGAAAAAACCAGGTACAGGTCACACCACTCAGAAGAACAGGTGCAGAACAAGCCACTCAGGAGAACATGTACAGTTCATACCAGCCAGAAAAACAGACCACAAGCAGCCAGAACAGATTAACAGACTCAGGCAGAGACTCACTGCTGGACCAGAGGCCATGCCAGCTGCCAGAGCCCCAGCCCCTAACTCAGGTAAAGGCTCCCTGATGAACCAGAAACCACACCAACACCATCCTCAAGAATTCCAAATACGTGGCTTCCATGGACCACTCAGTGTCACCCCACATACACTGTCCCCAATACCACTCTCCTCCTCATCACTGTGTTCTACTCCTGAACTCTGGTGGAGATCCCCTGCTGAAACAATGACCATGCTAGCCACCAGGAGACCAGGCCCCAACTGAGACAGACTCAATGCTGGACCCACTGTCAGAAATCTAGGCCAAAAAGACCAGAAGACCAAAGAGGAAACAGAAATCAAAGAACAAAACACCCATTAGCAAAGATAAACTCGGAAATTGCACCTGCACCTATATTTATCCAACACCCAGATACCTAGATGCCAGCGTAAGAACACAATCAACAGCAGCCAGGGCAATGTGGTACCACCAGAGCCCAGCTATCCTACTGCAGCAACCCCTGAATATTCCAACACAGCTAAAGCACAAGAAAATGACCTTAAAACCAACTTTATGAGGACAATAGAAGTCCTTAAAGAGTAAATAAATAAATCTTTCAAAGAGAGCCAGGAAAGGACAAACAAAACAATTGGAGTAAATGAATAAATCCCTTAAACCAAGCCAAGAAAAAAAACAGTTGAAGGAAATGAATAAAACTGCTTAGGATCTGAAAACAGAAATAGAAGCAACAGAGAAAACACAAACTGAGAGAATTCTGAAAATGAAAAGCCTAGGTAAATGAACAAGAACTATAGACACAAGCTTCATCAACACAATATAAGAGATGGAAGAGAGAATCTCAGTCATTGAAAATACTATAGGAGAAATAGATATGTCTCTCAAAGAAAATGTTAAATCTAAAAACTTCCTGGCACAAAACATCCAGGGAATCTGGGGCACTATGAAAAGACCAAATCTAAGAACAATGGGAATAGAAGAATGAGAATCCCAGTTCAAAGGCCAGAAAATATTTTTTTAACAAAATTATAAAAGAAAAATTTCCTAACCTAAAGAAGGACATGCCTGTCAAAGTACAAGAAGCTGACAGAACACCAAATGGACTGGGTCAGAAAAGAAAGTCCCCTTGCCACATAATAATCAAAACACTAAATATACAGAACAAAGAAAGAAAATTAAAAAGCTGCAAGGGGAAAAGACCAGGTAACATATAAGTGCAGAACAATTAGAATTACACCTGATTTCTCAACAGAGACACTAAAAGCCAAAAGGGCCTGAAAAGATGTCTTACAGACTCTAAGAGACCACACATGCCAACCCAGACTACTATATCCAGAAAAACTTGCAATCAACATAGATGGAGAAAACAAGACATTCCATGACAAAGTCAAATTTAAACAGCATCTATCCACAAATCCAGCCACACAGTAGGTACTAGATGGAAAACTATAACCCAAGGAGAATAACTACACACAGGAAATGAATAATTTCACACCAGCAAATAATATAAAATACCCTGGAGTAACGCTAACCAAGCAAGTGTAAGACTCGTATGGCAATAACTTCAGGTCTTTGAAGAAAGAAATTGAAGAATGTATCAGAAGATGGAAAGATCTTCCATTTTCATGGATTGTTAGTATTAACACAGTAAAAATGGCCATCTTACCAAAAACAATCTAGAAATTCAAGGACAATCCTCTTCAGAATTTCAACACAATTTTTTATAGACTTTGAAAGGACAATATTCAACTTCATATGGAAAAAACTAGGATAGCTAAAACAATCCTGTCAAATAAAAGAACATCTGGAGGTATCACCATACCTCATTTTAAGCTATACTACAAAGATATTATTGTAGGTAGAGTTTTCTCATCCCAGAAGCTGCTTCCAAATTACCACACAGAAGCTTAATATTAATTGTGAATTCTCGGCCAATAGCTCTTACATTTTATGTTAACCCATATACTTTATTTATGCTCTGCCATGTGGCAGTACCTTTATTAGCATGGCATGTTCATCTCATGCTCCCTTGGCATCTGGCTGGAGACTCCTGACTCCACCCTTCCTTATCCCACCCTTTCTCAGTTTGGCTTTCCTATCTAACTTTATCCTGTTCAGCCATTGGCTAGTCAGCTTGTTTATTAAACCAATCATAGCAACCTATATTCACAAAGTCTACAGAAGAATTATTTCCCAGCAAGCTATAGTAATAAAAACTGCATGGTATTGGCATAAAACCATGCAGGTTGATATACAAAGTCAAATAAAAGACATAGACATAAATCCACACACTTATGTAAGTGTTGCTGGAGGGCTTCTCTCCAGGTTCCCCAAGCCCCGCAGTCCCACAATCCACTTATAAAATAATCACTCAGACGCTTATATCACTTATAAACTGTATGGCCATGGCAGGCTTCTTGCTAACTGTTCTTTTATCTTAAATTAACCCATTTCTATAAATCTATACCTTGCCACGTGGCTGGTGGCTTACCGGCGTCTCTACATGCTCTTCTCCTGGCGGTCGCTGCAGTCTCTCTCCCTCAGCCTCCCGCTTCCCAGAATTCTCCTCTCTCCTTGTCCCACCTACCTCCTGCCTGGTCATTGGCCATCAGTGTTTTATTTACATAGAGTGATATCCACAGCACTTCCCCTTTCTTCTTTTTTTAAAAAGGAAGGTTTTAACTTTAACATGGTAAAATTACATATAACAAAACAATTACCGAGCAAGAATTATAGTTACAATATTAAAGAAGATGTCCTATCTATCTTATATTTGTGAGTTTAAGGTTTTATAGCTAACTTATCTTTTATCATAACTGAGGAAATTACGACTATCTAGCCTTCAACCACATCAAAGACCTGAGAAGGAACATAATGGTACCTGAGAAATGGTAGACGGATGTAAGCAACTTTGGGAATCTTGCAAGAGTAGACCAAGACAGCTGGCAGCCTGGACAGTCACCTGATGTTTCTCAGCATTGTTGGTGCATTCAAATTGGCTACAGGCCTAGAGTATCTGACAGACCATTTTCAGAAGCAGGAATTCTGAGAGACCATCTTACCCTGTCTTGGCAGAGTACAGTGGTCGCTTTCCTTGTGTCCCGCTTGTCCAGAAAGGACAGCATTGCATTTGTACTGTCAGCCGTCAAGGCAAGGGCAGTTCTTTGCCCAGTAGGCCATTTTGTGCCAAAAAGACAAACTTCCAAATGGAAATGTCTTAGAAGCCCAACATTCTCTCGGGATCAATTGGTGCAGCCAGGAGCAATTGTGTCTCACATCAACAGAATTCTAAGTTATTTAAATGCCATATTCTCCAGGTCTATGAAGTGTTTGAAGATTACCTATCTATCTGAAATATATCTATGTATACCTAGAAGACTTAACTAACATGGCTACAGATATGATTATCATAGATGACTAATTATTAATCTATTTTTTAATTATCCATTACAATTTTAAATGAGTTATATAAACACAACACCTCAAACAAGAATAGAAATATATACATATATAGAGAGAGTATAACAAAATTAACTTCAAGTTTGTATCAATGAACCAAAAATTATACCAATGTAAAACATTTTAAACATAAACTAAAATCTATACCAATGTAAAATATTTTAAACAAGTTATTCTTTAAAAGTAGGTTCATTAATCTACCCTTTTATCTTATCATCTCCATATCCTCCTATATATCATATCCCCTTTTCTTTTTTAGAAAGAGATCACATTTATAATCAACCTGTTTTAAATAAAAATATTGGTTTTTCTCTGTCCCACACCAGAGGGCTCTTCTGATTTGGGACACAAGAATCAATTAACCATTTTTTTTTAAAGCAATATGTCTGGGTTTAGAGGGGGAGTGAGCCAATTCCACCTCTAAAGCCAGCTTGGTATATTTGGGAATTTGGGCGTAGCATCTCTTACTACTTCCTGCTGGAGGGGGCGCTGTATCTTATGGGGACGCAAAGAAAATTTTAGACCTATGGGGTAGTCCATGAGGCTGTATTGTGTGAACCAGTTGCCTTGAAACCAATCTGGATGTTGGATCATCTGGGCCATGGTGTCATCGGAGTCCTTTCAGGGGGTCTTGGCTGGTGAAACCTGATGTATCTTAATCTGGAACAAGTCCACAGCCTCTGGCTTTCTGTGGAAACAAAAGCAGAACCTCTTTTCCAAAGTAACATATCCTTATATCCAAATTTTGAAGTCAAGGTACCTTTAAAATATACATTTTGGCATAACTCAACAGCTTTTGTAATCAAATGTTTTTCTTTAGTTATGAATATCAAAGAGAACATAATCCAGATTCTCTGTGTGGTAGCCATCTTTTATGTGGCTTATGTTTTATATTACCTTGAGCCTATTGCTTTAAACTGTACCATTGTAAGCCTGAAACGGCGCTGTGGCTGCTGGCTCCGCCCATTTCAGCTTTCCAACATGGCAGTGGTACGTTTTCCGCCAGCTCTGGGAGTCATCAAGTCTCAGAAATAGTGGGTCTAAGCTTTTATCAAAGCAGCGTGTAGCCCAGAAACCTCTTTTTTTTTTTTTTTTTAAATACTAGTAAAGACTAAATCTACCACACAGCTTAATTTGCCGCTGGCAGATGCCTCATTTCCGCCATACTGTCGGTCAAACGCACCCGCCAGGAACCCGCCAGTGTCCAAACTTGCGTTTTGCTGCATCTAGCTGCCCGTATGAGACAAGAAGCAGGAACCTGGTTTTGGCTCTGTTTAGAATTGGTTATTAAATATTCTCAGGTTTAAGGTGGAAACTCGAGCCGTTGGGCGCCATTTGTTGCTGGAGGGCTTCTCTCCAGGTTCCCCAAGCCCCGCAGTCCCACAATCCACTTATAAAATAATCACTCAGATGCTTATATCACTTATAAACTGTATGGCCATGGCAGGCTTCTTGCTAACTGTTCTTTTATCTTAAATTAACCCATTTCTATAAATCTATACCTTGCCACGTGGCTGGTGGCTTACCGGCGTCTCTACATGCTCTTCTCCTGGCGGTCGCTGCAGTCTCTCTCCCTCAGCCTCCCGCTTCCCAGAATTCTCCTCTCTCCTTGTCCCACCTACCTCCTGCCTGGTCATTGGCCATCAGTGTTTTATTTACATAGAGTGATATCCACAGCATGTAAGGATAACAGAATTTTTTCCAAGTTCCTGCCCTGAGAAAATTCCTCTAAGAGTCCTGGGAAAGATGCTACATATGGCGAGGGGTATCTGAGGGAAAGGAATCTATGTACACTATGCTCTTTTGTCCATTTACTTTATTCCTTTATGACAAAACATTATTTATACAGCTTCAGTTCCATCCTGAGTCTCAATTCCTCTTTGTACCTACTTTTTCTGTCCCCCCCCATAGCCCTGGTAATAACTAAGCCCTTATGCTTTTGGTCTCATCTACATCCTCTATTCCTTCATCCTCCATCTATCCTTCATGGCCTCTTACCCCTGGCCCCGATAAACTCCACAAGAGATATGCCTTACCCTCTACAGAATCTCTGTCCTCCTCTCCTGGCCACGCGGTTCTGTATCTATCTCTGTAATTTTGCTGCAGTCCTTACTGTACCTGGTTATGCAAAAAGCCCTAATGTTTTCAGTCAATCTCTCTGCCATGCCCCTAGGCCCGAAGGAAGGAGATGGTCTTAGCTTCAGTTGTACAAAAAACAAAGCTATGTATCTGTCACCTGCTTTTCTCCTAGGCTCTGTGGGGGTGTTGGTACCTAATGGAACAGTGTCTGAGAAGCTTAGGTGTTTGCCAAAATAGTGTGGAAGTATTTGTGCACACAAGAATTTCATAGCAGAAGACAGCTGAAATATTAAGGCTGTATAACACCAAATATACCAAGATAAATGGCTTCCAATTCGATGGAACTTTGGCCAGTCAAAGTATAGCTTTAATACACAGCTGAATCTCTATAATATATTCTTGTGGCCCACAAGACCTATGGACACCTGATTTTTGATAAAGAAGCCAGAAATATGTAATGGAAAAAAAGCATCTTCAATAAATGTTGCTGGTTTAACTGGATATTGATATCTTAGTTAGGGTTTCTATTCATTTCAAGAGACACCATGACCATGGGAACTCTTATAAAGGAAAACATTTAATTGAAGAGAAGGCTTACAGCTTCAGAGTTTCAGTTCATTATCATCATGGTAGAGAGCATGCTGGTGTGCAGGCAGAAATGGTGCTGGAGAAGGAGATGCTACATGTTGATCTGCAGGCAACAAGACTAAGTGTCACACTGAGTGAAGCTTGATCTTATATGAGACCTCAAAGCCTGCCTCCACCATGACATGCTTCCTCTAATAAGGCCATACCTACTCCAACAAACCCATACCTCCTAATAGTGTCACTCTCTGTGAGCTTATGGAGGACAATTACATTCAAACTACCACAGCTGTTATGCAGAAAAATGCAACTAGATCCATATCTATCACTTTGCACAAAATTCAAGTCCAGATGGTTCAAAAGACCTCTACATAAAACCAGATGCACTGAACCTGATAAAAGAGAAAGAAAATAGGGTATGGCTTTGAATGCATTTGGTACTGGAGACAATGTCCTGAACAAAATACCAATAACACAGGCACTAAGATCGACAATTAATAAATGGAACTTCATGAAACTGAAAAGTTTCTGTAAGGCAAAGAATACTGTTAATAGGACAAAAAGGCACACTACAGAAAAAGAAAAGATTTTCACCAAATCTACATCTGACAGAGGACTAATATCTAAAATATATATATAACTCAAGAAACTAGACATAAGTAAACCAAATAATCAAATTCAAAATTGTGGTACAGATCTAAACAGAATTCTCAACAGAAGACTCTCAAATTGGTGAGCAACACTTAAAGAAATGTTCAACATCCTTAGCCATCAAGGAAATGCAAATAAAAATGACTTTGAGATGCCATCTTACACCGTCAGAATGACTAAGATTAAAAACATAAGTGACAGCTCATGTAGGCAAGGATGTGTAACAAAAGGAAAACTCCTCCATTGCTGATGGGAATGCACATTTAATGTGGTGGTTTCTCAGAAAGTTGGGAATCTATTTATCTCAAAAACCAGTTATACTACTCCTGGGCATAGACCCAAACAATGTTCCATTCAACCACAAAGACATTTGCTCAACTATGTTCATAGCACCCAGTAACTGGAAACAACTGAGATGTTCCTCAATGGAAGAATGGATAAAGAAAATGTGAAACATTTACACAATGGAGTATTACTCAGCTCTTTAAATAAAAAAAAAGTTATGACATCATGAAATTTGCAGGCAAATGGATGGAACTAGAAAACAATCACCAGGAGTGGGGTAACTCAGACCCAGAAGGAAAACATGTACTCAAAAGTGGATATTAGCTGTAAAGTAAAGCATAATGATGCTATAATACAAAGTCTCAGAGAGGCTCAGTAATAAGAAGGACTCAAGTGGAGGACACATGTATCTCCCTGGGTATCATAATTAGAACTGATTCTCCTGGTAAGCTGTGGGTGGGTGGGGATGGGAACAAGAGTGATCAGGCAAGAGTGATCAGGCATGGGGAGGAGGGATGGAGGAAGAGAGTACTGGAAGTGATGGCTTTAATTGGGGGGCATTTAGGACAAGAGGCAGAAAACTAGTGCAATGGAAACTCCCTGGAATCTATGAGGGTGACCCTTGTAAAGACACCTAGTAATTGGGACTAAGAAGCCTGAACCAGTCACTTTCTGTAATCAGGCAAGACTTCCAGTGGAAGCATTGAGACACCAATCTAGCCACCAAACTTTTGACCTACAATTTGTTCTGCCTATAAGATGTACTGGGGTAAAGGAAGCAGAGAAATTGTGTGAGTGGCCAACCAATGACTGGTCCAACTTGGGATCTAACTCCATGAGAGGGAGCCCATGCCTGACACTGCCTGAGGGACCAAGAACCAATGGCTGGATATCCCAGAGACTTGGGATGAACCAAACATGGCTGCCAAAAAAAAGGAAGAATGAGAGACTAAAGGAAGGACAGAAGGAAGGAAGGAAGGAAGGAAGGAGGGAGGGAGGGAGGGAGGGAGGGAGGGAGGGAGGGAGGAGGAGGGAGGAAGGAAGAGGAAGGAAGGAAGGAAGGAAGGAAGGAAGGAAGGAAGGAAGGAAGGAAGGAAGGAAAAAGGAGTCATGACAATGAAATGATTCCTAATGATGTTTTGCTGCACTGGTAGACTGGATCCTAGCATAATTGTCATCAGAGAGGCTTCATCCAGCATCTGATAGGAGTAGGTGCAGAGACCCACAGCCAAGCATTAGACAGGGCTCAGGGAATCCCACAGAAGACGGGAAAGAAAGATTGTAGGAGCCAGAGGACACCATAAGAACACTGCTCATAGAATCAACTAATCAGGGCTCAGAGATCACAGACACTGAAATGACAACCTGGGAGCTTGTATGGGTCTGACCTAAGTCCTCTGCATATGTGTTAGGGTTGTGAAACTTGGTGTTCTTGTGTGTTTCCTAACAGTGATAGTGGAGGTGTTGCTGACTATTTTGCCTACTTTTGGGACCCTTTCCCTCCTACTAGGTTGCCTCATCCAGCCTTGATGTGATGGTATGGAACTTGTTATGCCATGTTTGCTTGATATCCCTGGGAGGCCTACACTTTTCAGAAGGGAAATGGAGGAGGAGTGGATGTGGGGGAGATGGGAGCAGGGACTGGGATAAGAGGAGAGAGGGAAACTGTGGTTGGGATGTAATATATGTAGAGAAGAATTAATTAAATTTTTGTGAAAACTCATTATTCTTTATTGTGAAATGACTCATTGTAAGGTAAACATCTATCTATTTATTTATTTATTTCATTTATATTTATATAAATTATATATAAATTTATAACATTTATTTCAATACATATATACAACATGGTTTGATTATAATCATACCACATTAAACTCTGTTATAACCCTTCTTTTCAAGTTGAACACATACAGATGGCAAATGTCTGGAATTCACTTGCCCTGTTGTTTTAATTAAATTATATGTTTTAGTAAACCAATATGTACTCAAATGAATATTCCCTCTTCCACATTTACATTTCCATTCATGTTGTCATTGCTCCAGTCTTTTTTCTTTTATTCATTTTTTCTTTTTTATTTAAAATATTTTTTATTTTACATACCAACCACAGTTCCCCCTCTCCCCTCCCTCCCACTTACCCCTTACCTCCCCCGTACCCTACCCCCTATCTACTCCCAAGAGAGGGTAAGGCTTCCCATGGGGAGTCAAACGTCTGGCATATCAAGTTGAGGCAGGACCAAGCCCCTCCCTCTTGTATCAAAGCTAAGCAAAGTATCTTACCATAGGGAATGGGCCACAAAAAGCCAGTTCATGCATTAGGGATAAATCCTAGTCCCACTGCCAGTGGCCTTACAAACTGTCCAAGCTACATAACTGTCACCCACATTCAGATGGCCTAGTTCAGCCCCATGCAGGTTCCCCAGCTGTCAGATCTGAGTCAGTGAGCTCCAACTAGCTTGGGTCAGTTGTCTCTGTGGGTTTCTCCATCATGATCTTGACTTCTTGGCTCATATAATCCCTCCTCCCTCTCATTGGCTGAACTCCAGGATCTCTGTCCAGTGCTTAGCTGTATATCTCTACATCTGCTTCCATAAATTACTGGATGAAGGTTCTATGATGACAATTAGGATAGTCATCAGTCTGATTCCAGGGGAAGACCAGTTCAGGTAGCCTCTCCACTATTGCTTGGAGTCTTAACTGGGGTCATCCTTGTGGATTCCTGAGAATTTCCCAAGCAACAGGTTTCTCCCTAACTCCATAATGGTTCCCTCTATCAAGATATCTCTTTCCTTGCTCTCCCTCTCTGTCCCTCCCCCAACTCAACCATCCCATTCCCTCATGTTTTCTTCCCACCTCCACTTACCTCCTCCTCTCCACACTCCTAATTTACTCAGGAGATCTTACCTATTTCCCCTTCCTAGGGGAATCTGTGCAAGTCTCTCTTAGGGTTCTCTTGTTACCTAGATTCTCTGGGGTTGTGTATTGTAGTCTGGTTATCCTTTGCTTTATGTCTAATATCTACTTATGAGTGAGTATATACTGTTTGTCTTTCTGGGTCTGGGTTACATCACTCAGGATATTTTTTAGGATTTTTTTTTTTAGTTACATTCATTTGCCTGCAAATTGCATGTTGTCATTATTTTTTACTGCTGAGTAATAGTCCATTGTGTTAATGTACCATATTTTCTTTATTCAGTATAACTGGAGTTTTTCTGGTCCTGCTCAGCTCCCATAGCCCTGGGGCCAGCTGCTTGGGCCCAAGTGAACACACAGAGACTTATATTACTTATAAACTGTATGGTCGTGGCAGACTTCTTGCTATCTGGTTCTTACATCTTAAATTAACCCATTTCTATTAATCTATAAGTTACCATGTGGCTTGTGGCTTATGTACTTTACATCTTGTTTCCTCTGGGTCTGGCTGGTGACTCCTGATTCAGCCTTCCTGTTCACAGAATTCTCTTCTCTGCTTATCCCACCTACACTATACTTCCTGCCTAGCTACTAACCAATCAGCATTTTATTATCAATTAATCAGAGCAACACATTTCACAGCATACAGAAAGACATCCCCAGCAATTCAGTCTTTGGTTGAGGGGCAACTAGGTTGTTTCCAGTTTCTAGAATTACGAATAATGCTACGATGAGCATAGTTGAGCAAATATCTGTAGTGGGTAGCCATTCCAGCTTTGATCTGGAAGTTCCAACCCCCATTGAGGCTTCAGTAACTGTCAAGCCTATAAGGTGGGGTGAAGAGAGGACCCTGAAGACCCGAGATCCGGTTGCGCCACGCTGCATCTCTTCCAGCTTGGATGCTAGAGGTAGAATGAGAAGAGTTCTCCAGAGAACACCGCCAGACTGCGCTGCATCTTTCACAGAACCCGCGACCTACCTATCCCTTCATTTGTAAGTTATGCCATTAAATAAATCTCCCTTTTAACTACGTGGAGAGGCCTTAATAATTTCACCAATAAATATCCTTGTGTTATGAATGTGCATCCTTTGGGTATATGCCCAAGAGTAGTATTGCTGGATCATGAGGTAAATTGATTCCCAATTTTCTGAGAAACCACCATACTGATTTCTAAAGTGGCTATACAAGTTTGCACTCCCACCAGCAATGGAGGAGTGTTCCTCTTAGTCCACATCCTCTCCAGAATAGGCTGTCATCAGTGTTTTTGATCTTAGCCATTCTGACAGGTATAAGATGATATTTCAGAGTTGTTTTGATTTACATTTCCTTGATGACTAAGGATGTTGAGCAATTCTTAAGTTTCTTTTGGCAGATTGAGATTCTTCTCTTGAGAATTCTATGTTTAGAATTGAATTGAAGACCCTGACATTAATCCATAAACCTATAAAAACCTGATTTTTGACAAAGAAACCAAAAATGTACAATGGAAAAAAGAAAGCATCTTCAATAAATGGTGCTGGCATAGCTGGATGATGGCATTTAAAAGAATGCAAATAGATCCATGTCTATCACCCTGCACAAAACTCAAGTCCAAGCAGATCAAAGGCTTCAACGTGAATCCAGTCACATTGAACCTGATAGAAGAGATAGTGGGAAGTAGCCTTGAACACATTGACATAGAAGACTACTTCCTGAATATAACACTGAGAGAAACGATTAATAATTGGGACCTCCTGAAACTGAGATGCTTCTGTAAGACAAAGGACACAGTAAATAAGAGAAAATGGTAGCCTACAGAATGGGAAAAGATCTTCACCAACCCTACATCTGAGACAGGGCTAAACTACAAAATATATAAAGAACTCAAGAAACTAGACATCAAAATACCAAATAATCCAATTTTAAAAGGAGGATACAGATTTAATTAATTTTTTTAAAGGAATGGGCTAAGGAACAGAATGGAAAATTCTCAGTTGAAAAACACAAACAGCATATTTGTTTAGTTCAACATTCTTACCCACCACAAAATGCAGTATCATTTGTAAATTTTTATTTAGTGATTTTGTATTTCTGGTTGTTTTATCAGAATGTATGTTTGTGCAGCATATGGTGCATGCCTGATAGTGAAGGGGGCACTGAATCCCCTGGGACTGGAGTTACAAATATGGTGAGTCTCCATGTGGGTGTAGGGAATCAAATCTGGGTCCTCTGAAAGTGCAGCCAGTGCTCTTAACAACTGAGCCAATTCTCCATCTGCATGAAATGCAATCCTATGTCACCCCACTTAGAATGGAAGTCATCAAGGAAACAACAAATGCTGGTGAGGATGTAGAGAAAGGTGGGATGCTACTGTTGGTGAGAGGGGAAAATGCTAAATTCCCTCAAAAACTGAAGATAGAACTATGTTCCCTGCTATGTGCATATACCCAAAGGACATTATATTTTACCACAGAGATACATGAATACCCACATCCATTGATGTTCCATTCTCAATAAATAGGAAATGGAATCAGCCTAGATATACATCAAATGAATGGATAATGAGAATGAAGTGTGTGGTGATATATTGTGTACCCTAATAAAATTTGCCTGAAGATCAGAGAACAGAGCAAGCCACTAGACTAAACATAGAGGCCAGGCAGTGGTGGCACACACCTTTAATCATAGCACTCAGGAGGCAGAGATCTGTCGGGATCTCTGTGAGTTCAAAGCCACCATGGACTAGATGATATTGATTCAGTCTAGGAGAGAAAAAGAGCCAGGCAGTGGTGGCACACACCTTTAATCCCAGCACTAGGAAGGAAGTAATATGGCTGGGCTAACAGTGACCTTTGAAGTCTCCAAAAGGATGATGGGATCCAACAAAAACGATGCCACATGACTATAACACCACCAAGCTGACAAACACCACCCAAAGACCGGCTTTGGACTACAAACTGCTCAGGACAATATTGAGATGACTAGCTGAGATGATGATACAGCCTCACAGACTACTTCAAACAGGACTTGACCATAATCCTAAATTTTCTTTGTGTCCCCATAAGACCCGAATAAACAGGAAGTACCCTAGAAAACTATTCCCATATTCCCAAAAAAATGGGTTGTAGATGTTTGTCTTTGTTTAGGGGTTGGTTAAAAATTGTTATTGGACATAGTCAAACTCTTTCTAAAAGAATAAAGGAGGATACAATATAGAAATGCATTATATAGAAATGATAGGATAAGAGGGTAGATTATTGAATCTACTCTGAAAAGGAAAGAGGGAGAATATGCGTATGATAAGACAAAAAGGTAGATTATTGAATCTACATTTAAAAAGCAACCACTAGTTTTAGATATTTTACATTGGATTGGAATTTTTTATCTTATATACAAACTATGTATATTGATACAAATTTGAGATTGTTTTTGTTAGGAAATACTGTACATAAAGTTCTAATCTTGTTCAAGGTATTGTACCTACCTATACAGATCACTTAACAATGTAATGCAAATTTCTAGTCCTTGAAAGTTGTTATTACCAACTAATTAGGATATAACAAATGCAGGTTAGTAGTTAATCACCTATTACAATCAAACTTGTAGTCAGGTTAGGTATGTTTTCAAGGTCAAACAGAGATATATTTTAAATAGACAAGTCATCTTCAAACACTTCAGAGATCCACAGAATATGGCATTCAAGATGTTTTAATAACATAGATCTTTTTTTGTCATGACTATAAGATATGTCTGCTCCTGGCAGCACCAATCTACTTCATAGAAGATGATTGGCATTGAAGAAACTCCATATAGAGTTTACTTTCTTTGTGGCAAAAGTTAGCCACTGGGCAAGAAAGTGCCCTTGCCTTGACTGCAGACAGTACACTGTACAAATGGACAAGCTGAACACAATGTAAGGACTGCCAAACCTTGCCCAAAAAATACTAGGAAGTTCCTTTAGAAAATCCTGCTTCACAGATGAGTCTGTCAGATATGCTAAGCCTATAGGTTGAAGATGGATTCTATGTTGCAGAGGAACCTTGGGTGACTATCTAGGCAGCCAGCTGTTTCTGTCATTTCTCACATTTTTTGGAAGTCGCTTGTTTGCACTTCCTGCTTTCTCAGTAAATAGTATTTCCTTCTTGGTTCTCTGAGGGAGTTGAAGACTAGATAGTTGTAGTTTTCCTTGTTAACAAATTCAGAGAAGAAGCTCACTAAAGAGTGTAAAGTGTATAAGTTTGAAAGACATCAAAAGGTAGTTTTCAGCCAGGCAGTGGTGGCATACACCTTTAATCCCAGCACTCGGGAGGCAGAGGCAGGCGGATCTCTATGAATTTGAGACCAGCCTGGTCTCCAAAGCAATTTCCAGGAAAGGTGCAAAGCTACACAGTCTCGAAAAACAAAAAACAAACAAACAAAAAAGGTAGTTTTCAGAGGACTCAGAGACATTCATTCAGAGGATTCGTGGAGTTGGCTAGGTGAGACGTGGCAGTGGCTTGTTCCTTTGTCTCTCTGATCTTTCAGCAACTACCCCAACATCTGGCTCTGGGTATTTAATTATAAGACTGTTTAAGATTCAAGCAACAGAGGTGCATATACACAACAGAATTGTATTCAGACATAAAGAAAAAAGAAATTGTATGATTTTCAGGTAAGTGCATGGGACTGGAGAATATTTGACTTAAGGGAAGTAACCCAGACTCAGAAAGAAAAACACTGCTTCTTCTCTCTCATATGGAGATCATGGCTTACTAAAAAGGGGAAATTCCACAGCCAAGCACCAGGCTAAGCTCCAGTAGTCCAATCAATGAGAGAGAGGAGGGATTCTATGAGCAAGGGACATCGAGATCATGATGAGAAAACATACAGAGATGGACAGCCAAACTAGTGGAAATTCATGAACTGTGGACCAATAGCTGTGGAGCCCCCATGAGACTGGGCTAGGCCCTCTGGATATGCAAGACAATTGTTTAGCTTGAACTGTTTAGGGGGCCCCCAGGCAGTGGGATAGAAATCTGTCCCTGGTGAATGAGCGGGATTTTTGGAGCCCAGTGCCTATTGTGGAACACTTTGCACAGCCTTGGTGCGGTGGGAAGGAGCTTGGACCTGCCTTAACTGAATGTACTAGGCTCTGCTTACTCCCCATGGGAAATCTTGCCTTGGAGGAGGTGGGAATGAGGGTAGGTTGGGAAGGATGGCTGAGGGGTGAGAGGAGGGAGGAGAGGGGGAATCTGTTGTTGGTATGTAAAATGAATAGAAAATTTCTTAATAATAAAAAAAAGACTCTCCATTGTACACTTTTGGCTTCTTTGTCAAAAATTATATGTTCATAGGCATGTGGGCTAATGTCAGGGTCTTCAATTCGATTCCATTCATCCACATGTTGGTTTTTATGCCAATACCAAGCTGTTTTTATTACTGTAGCTCTATGGTAGAGCTTGAAGTCAGGGATTGTGATGCCTCCAGAGGTTGTTTTATTGTACAGGATTCTTTTGACTATCCTGGGTTTTTTGTTTTTCCATATGAAGTTGAGTATTATTCTTTCCAGGTCTGTGAAGAATTGTGTTGGTATTTTGATGGGGATTGCATTGAATCTGTAAATTGCTTTTGGTAAGATTGCCATTTTTACTATGTTAACCCTGCCTATCCATGAGCATGGGATATCTTTCCATTTTCTGACATCTTCTTCAATTTCTTTTTTCAGGGACTTAAAGTTCTTGTCATATAGGTCCTTCACTTGCTTGGTTAGTATTACCCCAAGGTATTTTATGTCATTTGTGGCTATTGTAAAGGGTGATGTATCTCTAATTGCCTTCTCAGCTTCTTTGTCCATTTTATATAGGAGGGCTACTGATTTTTTTGAGTTGATCTTGTATCCTGCTATGTTGCTGAAGGTGTTTATAAGCTTTATCAATTCCTGGGTGGAATCTTTGGGGTCACTCAAGTATACTATCATGTCATCTGCGAATAGGAAAAGCTTGACTTCTTCCTTTCCAATTTGTATCCCCTTAATCTCCTTATGTTGTCTTATTGCTCTGGCTAGAACTTCAAGTACTATATTGAATAAGTATGGAGAGAGTGAACAGCCTTGCCTCGTTCCTGATTTTAGTGGAATTGCTTTGAGTTTCTCTCCATTTAGTTTGATGTTGGCTGTTGGCTTGCTGTAATTGCCTTTATTATGTTTAGGTATGTTCCCTGTATTCCTGATCGCTCCAAGACTTTTATCATGAAGGGGTGTTGGATTTTGTCAAATGCCTTTTCTGCATCTAGTGAGATGATCATGTATTTTTTTTCTTTGAGTTTGTTTATATGGTGTATTACATTGATGGACTTTTGTATGTTGAACCACCCTTGCATCCCTGGGATGAAGCCTACTTGACCATGGTGGATAATTGTTCTGATGTGTTCTTGGAGTCTGTTTGCCAGTATTTTATTGAGTATTTTTGCATCAATGTTCATGAAGGAGATCGGTCTGCAGTTCTCTTTCTTTGTTGCATCCTTGTTTGGTTTAGGAATCAGGGTAATTGTAGCCTCATAGAAGGAGTTTGGTAATGTTCCTTCTGTTTCTATTATGTGGAACAATTTAGAGAGTATTGGTATTAACTCTTATTTGCAGATCTGGTAGAATTCTGCGCTGAAACCATCTGGTCCTGGGCTTTTTTTGGTTGGGAGACTTTTAATGACTGTTTCTATTTTCTTAGGGGTTAAACAAATGGTGCTGGCATAACTGGATATCAACGTGTAGAAGGCTGCAAATAGATCCATATCTGTCACCGTGCACAAAACTTAAGTCCAAGTGGATCAAAGACCTCAACATAAATCCAGCTACTCTGAACCTGCTAGAAGAGAAAGTAGGAAGTAGTCTTGAACGCATTGGCATAGGAGATCGCTTCCTAAATATAACACCAGTAGCGCAGACACTGAGACAAACAATCAATCAATGGGACCTCTTGAAACTGAGAAGCTTTTGTAGAGCAAAGGATACGGTCAACAAGGCAAAGAGACAGACTACAGAATGGGAAAAGATCTTTACCAACCCCACATGTGACAAAGGACTGATATCCAGAATATATAAGGAACTCAAGAAATTAGACATCAAAATGACCAACAGTCCAATTGAGAAATGGGCTTTAGAACTAAACAGAGAATTCTCAACAGAGGAAACTCAAATGGCTGAAAGACATTTAAGGAATTGCTCAACATCCCTAATCATCAGGGAAATGCAAATCAAAACAACTCTGAGATACCACCTTATGCCTGTCAGAATGGCTAAGATCAAAAACACTGAAGACACTTTATGCTGGAGAGGATGTGGAACTAGGGAAACTCTCCTCCACTGCTGGTGGGAATGCAAGCTTGTACAACCACTTTGGAAATCAATGTGGCGCTTTCTTAGAAAATTGGGAATCAATCTCCCCCAAGATCCAGCTATACCACTGTTGGGCATATACCCAAGAAATGCTCAATCATACCACAAGAGCACTTGCTCAGCTATGTTCATATCACCATTGTTTGTAATAGCCAAAACCTGGAAACAACCTAGATGCCCTTCAACTGAAGAATAGATAAATAAATTGTGGCACATATACACAATGGAATACTACTCAGCAGAGAAAAACAATGACATCATGAGGTTTGCAGGCAAATGGATGGATCTAGAAAAAATCATCCTGAGTGAGGTAACCCAGACTCAGAAAGACAAATATGATATGTACTCACTCATAGGAAGATGCTAGATGTGGAACAAGGATGACTGGACTGCTACTCACATCACCAGTGAGGCTACCTGGAAAACAGGACCCCAAGAAAGACACGGAGAAATGGATAAGATCTACATGAACAACCTGGTCATGAGTGGGAGCAATGAGGGGCGATGGTTGAGGGAAAGAGAGCGAGAGATCCTAGCTGGATCAAGAAAAGAGAGGGAGAACAAGGAATAGGAGACCATGGTAAATGAAGACCACATGAGAAGGGAGGAAGCAGAGAGCTAGGGAGGCCCACTGAGATCCACAAAGATACCCCCGCAAAAGACTGCTGGCAATGGTCGAGAGACAGCCAGGACTGACCTACTCTGGTGATGGGATGGCCAAACACCCTGATAGTTGTGCCATAAACCCCATCCAAGGACTGAGGAATCTGGATGCAGACATCCACAGCTGGGCCCCTGGTGGAGCGCTGGGAGTCTAATTAGTGAGAAAGAGGAGGGTTTATATGAGCGAGAATTGTTGAAGCCAAGGTTGGATAAAGCACAGGGACAAATAACCAAATGAATGGAAGCACATGAACTATGAACCAAAGGCTGAGGGGCCCCCAACTGGATCAGGCCCCCTGAATGGGTGAGACAGTCATTTGGCTTGATCTGTTTGGGAGGCAGCTGTGCGTTGGTGCCGGGTCCTGGGCTCATTGCATGAGTTGGCTGTTTGAATCCTGGGACTTATGCAGGTACGCTTGGCTCAGTCTGGGAGGGGGGCACTGGACCTGCCTGGACTGAGTCTATCAGGTAGATCCCAGTCCTCAGGGGAGACCTTATCTGGAGGAGGTGGGAATGGGGGGTGGGCTGGAAGGAGGGAGAGGGGGGCTGGAGGGGGAGAGCAGGGGAATCTGTGGCTATTATGTGGAACTGAATGGTGTTGTAAAATAATAAATAAATAAATAAATAAATAAATAAATAAATAAATAAATAAAGACTCTCAGAGACAAAGGAGGAAAAAAATAAATAAAAAAGGGATCTTGAGAGAGCAAAATCAGAGAGTCTCTAAGGGAAAAGTAAGACAATACATGTGACATGAAAAGCAGTGAAAGGAATACTGTAAACGGAAAGAAAGGTTTAAGTGGGGAAAGAGGTGGAGAGATGGAAGAGAAAGGTGTGGGGAAAGTCAACCAAAACTAGTAATGTATGGAAAAGTCGTTATGATGGGTCATTCTTGAGAAGGTAAAGTAAATTATTTTGTATGAGAAAAACAGTTTGAATGGGGCATGCTGCATGGGAGAATAAAGCTGCTCCCAGGTGACATGAAGATACAAGTGCTAGGATGGGTTGCCTGTCTACAAGCTGTTCATTAGAGTGCAGCCCTAAGGTCTGTGAAACAACATAGGCAATTTCCACTGCTGATAAGCTCCTCCCTGATGGCTGACTGGCCCTCAATGTGCTAGGAGAAGGAAAAGAGAAAGGGGTGCTTAAGGGGGTATTAGAAGCAGCAAAGACATCCTGTGTTCATGAATCGATTGGCTGACCATCATCTTAACCTACAGATTCTTCTACAAGGCAATACTTCCTCAGTCAACCCTGAGCATACAAACTCTGCAGAGACTGTCCCTTCACTGTACCCATCTCCCACATGACGGAATGCTGCTGTAGGACACCAGGGGGAAGAGGGACTGCATGGCAGCTGTGCAGCCTCTTTCCTCCTTTGGAATTATCTGTGCAAAAGAACTACACAAGAGAACATATTATAAAGAGGAGAGTCTGCTTAATGGACAAAGGAATTTATTAAGGAGAAAAATTCACTCACTGTACAGAACAGAATAGTCACAGGTTCTGGAACGCTGTTCCAGCCACCTGAGTTAGTCCAGTATACAAAACCACAAGGCAGAGTAGAGAGTGCATACATGAATCTCAAGACTTAAGGGTCACTGAGAGAACACATCCCAGGGGCATGTACTTCCACATCATAGGCAGGTAGAGCAATTACCTGCTACATCTCTAAAGGCAGTGCTTCAAGGTCATATACAGAACAGCTACCTACTACATCTCCCCTTTTGTCTAAATAAGAAAGTTCTAACCTAATACAAAACTATATACAATAGGAACAATTATCAAATATTGTCCAGGAGAGAGGACAGGTAATAACCTAAACAAAAATAGAATTACAACTAGCAAGGCCAACATCGAACAAGAGACACATACTAAAATACAGAGATGTCCAGAACATAGGTAAATTGCATGTCCTATCCTAAAATAATCTAACTTAGTATCTGAAATGTTCTTAGCTAAGATATGAGAAGATCATAACTGTAACTATCTAGTCTTCCACCGTGCCAAAAACCTGAGAAGGAACATAATAATACTTGAGAAAAATAGAAAATGCAAGCAAGCAATTTCTGAAATTCTTGGTAGAATAGACAGAGATGTCTGGAAGCCTGGACAGTCACCTAAAGTTTCTCAGTACCATTGGGGCATCCAATTTGGCTACAGGCCTAGAAAATCTGACAGAAGCAAGAATTTTGAAAGATCATCCTACCCTGTCTTGGCAGGGTTCAGTAGTCTCTTTTCCTTCTGTCCTGCTTGTCTGGAAAGGACAGTGTACATACTGTCAGCAGTCAAGACAAGGGCAGTTCTTTGCCCAGCAGGACATTTTGTGCCAAGAAGAAGACAAACTTCCAAACAGAGTGTCTTAGAAGTCAAACAGTCTCTTAGGATCAGATTAGTGCTGCCAGGAGCAATCCTGTCTCACATCAACAGAATTCTAAGTTATCAAAACATTTAAATGCCATATTCTTTAGGTCTATGAAGTATTTGAAGATTACCTATCCATCCAACATATGTCTCTATAAATCTGGAAAACCTAACTAACATAACTATAGAAATGACAAGCATAGGTTACTATAAATCTGTGCGTCTTATCTACCTAAATAGCTTAAGGACTAAGGCTTCACATTAACAAGGTAAACAGTCTGTAAACAGATGTACAGTATAAGGACAATGACCTCAAAATTGTGACAATACACAAAATATCTTAAATGGTGGTAGAAAATGTATAGTGCAATATGGATATAATAAGATAAAAGGGGAGATTATGCAATCTACTTTTAAAAAGAAACTACTTGTTTTAAGCAAGATAAGTAATGAAAATTTTTTGGTCTGAGTTTATCAGATGTTACTGGACTCGACATTGTCAAAATATATAATGGAGTTTTTATCTGAATCTGTCAAATGTTAATGGACTAGACATCATTAATGTAATTCTTGGCTGTATATATTGTATATACTTATTGGATAGTTTTTCTTGTATTAGTTATAAGCTTTCTTTAATTTTAGACAAAAAGAGAGGAAATGTGGTGGTATTGTGTTCCCCAAAATATTGTGTACCTTAATAAACTTATCTGGGGTCAGAGAACAGAAAAGCCACTAGTTAGGCAGTGATAGCACATGCCTTTAATCCTAGCATTCCAGAGGCAGAAATCCATCTGGGATCTCTGTGAGTTCAAGTTCACATTGTAAACAGCCAGGCATGGTGACTCACACCTTTAATCCCAGGAAGCAAGCCTTTAATCCTAGGGAGTGATGGTAGAAAGCAAAAAGGTATATAAGGTGTGAGGACCAGAAACTAGCAGCATTTGGCTGGTTAAGCATGTGGCTGGTTAAGCATTCAGGTTTTTGAGCAGTAATTCAGCTGAGACCCATTCCGGATGAGGACTCAAAGGCCTCCAGTCTGAGGAGACAAGACCAGCTGAGGATCTGGCAAGGTGAGATAGCTGTGGCTTGTTCTGTCTCTCTGATCTTCCAATGTTCACCCCAATAACTGGCCTCGGGTTTGATTTTATTAATAAGAACTTTTAAGATTCATGCTACAGTGCAATATGATAACAATGTCCTTAATATGTATCAATATATTAAATATCCTAAACAGAGGTAGAACACACATACAAATATATTTTTACATTTGTATCAATATACAAAAAAATTCAAATAAAAGTAGAAATATTTATAAAATATGAAAATTATAGTTTTGAATTTGTATCAATATTCAAATTACCTTAAATATGAATACAAAAATGGTTTACATTTGTATCAATATACAAGAATCCATATCAGTGCAAATTATCCAAGGCTGAAAATTAGCTAAATTAGTTTACTAGTAGATACAATAATCTACTTTAATAACCTATACCTATCCATTCCCCTTTTTTCCTTTTCTTTTTTTTTTAAGATCAAATTTTATTACCAATATTTACCTGGGGTCCAGTACCATATATAAAGGAGCCCAGCAATTTTTCACTTTGTATTGTAGGAAGTACCACCAACCCTGGCCAACTAAAGAACTGTGCTCTCAGGAGTTTTTGCATACTTAGGTCAGAGTTGAGCTGCGAGGTGGCCGTCTCCAACTGTCCATTCTTCTGTTGCTCCTGTGCCAGCAGTTCCTGGGTGGTTTGTATAGAGCTGTGTAGGGCAGTGCAGCTCTGCTGCAAAGTGTGCACCTGCTTCCGTTCTGCCTCCACAGTTGACCCCATTTCTTGTAGCTTGAGTAGCATGGATGATGCATATTTCTCCAGAGATTCCCTGAAGTGCTTCTCCTGGGCCAGCTGTTTCCTTAGCTCTTGAATTTTAAGATTTATTTTACGCTTTGTGGTCTTCAGTTCCTCCTCAACAGCTGCATTCATTGTCTCGGTGGCTATTTCCAAAGTGGCCATCTGAATAGGTGAGACAGTTGATTGGCTTGATCTGTTTGGGAGGCATCTAGGCAGTAGTACCGGGTCCTGTGCTCATTGCATGAACTGGCTGTTTGAAACCTGGGACTTATGCAGGGATGCTTGGCTCAATCTGGGAGGAGGGGACTGGACCTGCCTGGACTGAGTCTACCAGGTCAATCTCAGTCCTTGGGGGAGGTTTTGCCCTGGAGGAGGTGGGAATGGGGGGTGGGCTGGAAGGAAGGGGAGGGGCAGGAATGGGGAGAACAAGGGAATCCATGGCTGATATGTAGAACTGAATGGTATTGTAAAATAAAATAAAAGGAAAAACAAAACAAAAAACAAAATGGCCGTCAGTCTCTGCACTTCATCCTGTGCCTTGTCTTCCTCCTCCTTGACATCTTTCAGTTGCTGGCACAAATTCATCACTTCTAGGCGCATCAGCTTCAGGTCCATGCAGTGCTCCTCCTGTATTGTATTCAGCTGATCCTTCAGAAAAGCTGTTTTCTGTGGATTGAACTCCTTCTCAGTTTGCAGACGGAAGACGCTCATCTTTAGGGACTGGATGAGGTTTTCCAAATGGCACATTCGATTTACCAGAAACTCACAGTTCTTCCATAAAATACCTGGTTTTTATGGACAAATTACTTCAGTTAGGATAGGACTAATGATTTTCTGGCTGGCAGGGTCTCCGAAATAGTTTGAAGTTTCTAATTGACCTCATTTGTCAACACAGCCCAGCATCAGTAGGTCATCTCTCAGTGAACTGGTCTGCTCCTCAACAATTCTCATCTTCTGCTGAAGTACTGTGAAAGTTTCAGAAGCTGTTGCGTTGACATGGGTTGGAGACAGGACTGGTTGGTACACTGTAGTCTCCATACGCACCCCTAATTCATCTACCAGCCTGTAGTTCCATCCCGTGGCTAGTAGGTCTCTTTCCATGGGACTAAAGCACTTTAAACCCCCTTTTTCCTTTTCTTAAAGAGAATACTGAGTCTACATTTTATTGTTCCACCCCCAAACCTATAACCATTTATCCATAACTCTGAGAAAATTGAAACTGTCAGGAGAGGGGGCTTCATTTTCTTAGAATTGCTTCCTGATGTTTAGGGGGCGATGGTACTTCTGTGGGGTCCTGTAAGAAAGCTTAGATAGTGAAGTCTCAGTTGGACTAGCTGTAGATTCTGCAGCCAGTCTCAGAGTAATGGGTAAGGTTGTCTAAGGTTCTGGCTAGAAGTATAGTATGATGGACCATCTCATCTTACAACTGTCCTGGAGAGTTTTTAATCCAAAGTTGATCATAGAGTAATGTTCTTAGGTACAATGGCATCATTCTGGACCAGGCAGAGTCATCGTTGTGGGGCCCCATCTCACTTCTGGAGATTTCAGAGATCACTATTGGAAAGACTTATTTTTCACTGCAGAAAACTTGAACATTATTAATATCAAAATGGAAAGTTTGAATTTATGATGAATTGAGAATCCAGAAATCAAGGATAAGCATGGAGAGAAATAGAATCTTGACAACAATAGTCCCGAGATTATTGGTTTTCTTCTATCTCACACCGGTTGGCTCTTCCAATATGAGACAGAATCTCCTAATTTTCTTTAAGAAACATGCTTGGGTTTAGAGAAAGAGAGAGCCACATTCCAACTCCAAAGGCAATTTGATTTATAATTGAAGCAGGACCACAACTATTCTAGAGTTATTGATGTTAGGCAGTGAGATATTACCCTGTAGAGTATATTGGTACCAATAGGTCCTTCCTTTTTGCTATAGATGTCTAGGTGTCCAAGGCCTTACAATTTCTTGAAGACGGTATTTCTAATATCCTGCAAAGACAAAAAAGAATGAGACAACTAATCTCAGGGTTATGGATTTGAGCCCCAGATTGGGCACCAAATATAGCAAGGAATCTTCAGAGTCTGTTTAATGAGCAAAGGAATTTATTAGGAGGAAAAACTCACTGTACAGAACAGAATAGTCACAGGTTCTGGAATGCTGTTATGGCACCTGAGTCAGTCCATATTCAAAACCATGAGGCAGAAAAGAGAACATGTACATGCATCTTAGGTCTTAAGGGTGGCTGAGAGGCCACACCCCAGAGGCATGTACTTCAAGGTCATAGGCAGGTAGAAGTTACTAGCTGCATCTCTAAGGGCACTGCTTCGAGGTCATAGACAGAACAGCTATTCACTACAACACATTCCCCCCATAAGCCTCCAGAAGGAATCTACAACCATCCTGTACCTCTGATTTGCAAGGGATATCATGTGTTGTTTTAAGCCAGTACATTTGTTTTAGTTTTTTGTTTTTGTTTCTTTCTTTTTTTTTTTTTTAGGGAAAGCAGAAATACATTTCTCTATTGCCCAGAATTATGCACCAGAGTTTCCCCCATTTGAGGAAATCTCAGGGGTTTGCATACCCACAGTGGATTGGATGAGCCTCACCCTGAAGAAATCACCTTAATTAGTGGTCATGATTTCTCCTTGCTAGTTGAGTATAACCCAGTTTAAGAGTGACAATGTACTGTTGTGTGATAACATGACTAGTTCAGCTGCACTATTCTTTTTTTTGAGTTGAAGTGAGTTTTATTTGATTATTTTTTCTCAGTGCTGCGAATACAGTGATTAGTTGGAAAGCTGATTTCTATTCTATAGGAGCTCTACACAGGCACAACTATTTCCATAACCTGTGCTCCTACCATCTCCTTTGCTTGCATCACTGAGAAGAGAAAGCGTGGCATACTCCTATATAAATGCGGTACTGTTAGCTGTTGGAGTTTTATTTTGTTGTTTTGTTTTCTAGACAACGTTTCTCTGTGGAGCCTGACTGTCCTAGAACTTGCTCTGTAGACCAGGCTGGTCTTGAACTCAGAAATCTGCCTGCCTCTGCCTCCCAAGTACTCGGATTAAAGATGTGTGCCACCATGCCTGGCTACTGTTTGAGTTTTAAAGCCTGAATTTTTTTTTTAAATGTTTGCTTATTTTTTCTTTTCTAACTTTGCTTTGAAATTTTTCAGAACAGGAGGAAGATAAGAAGGACATAGTTAGTTTGATTGCTTTTCACATTTTCTGGGAGGGCTTAAAAAAAAACCCTCAGTTCCCAGTCAATGTAAATTTTGAAGTTTGGGGTTTTTTATATCTTTTTAATTGCCCTTTAATTTCTTACTGATCTGATAATTAAAGGATTATTGTTTGATTCACTGGGTAAGCTGGCAAGATTGCTGAGATGAAATTAAATTAGTTGACCTGTCCTCTTTTGCAAGCAATTGGCTTCTGCAATATCCATAGTTACAACACACTCAAGAAAACACAGCAGGAAAGGACAGATAGCCTGGAAGCTCTACCACTGGCTGACTACTTCAACTCATCATCGTGTTTTATTGGCCCACTGGGCAGAGGGACCTGTTAGGACAAATCTGGACTAGTGGTAGAAATCTAAGGGGGTTCAGATGCTGTACGATTTTCTTTTATTTCACTCTTAGACTAGGAAGGCCTGTTGGTACATTCCTTCAAATACTATGTAGTGTTCATTTTCCAGTATGAAGTTTTGGGTTAGCCTCTGCTATCTCCTATCTGTTCCCCACCCTTAAGCTTATTTTAGTGCATAGCTTTCATTTGTGTTTTAGTCAACTAGGATAGCAAAATGCCTAATGCACTGTTGCTTTGACAGTGTTCTTTTTGTTTTTTTATTCTGTTTGTGGTCTTAAGTAGGGGTGCTGCCAGAGAGGGTATGGTGTTCTGCAGCAGGGTATGGCAGCAAAGCTGGTCTCTTTCTGGTGAGCTTTGGCAGGTTGGAATTCTTACTAGAACACCATGTTCTAAAGGGTAGGTAGGGTTTACAAAGCATGAGCTCAAACACTGACCTCCCTTAAGGAATGTGTAATGCCGTATTGAAGACAAAGATGCTAACACTGTCATGAAGGAGAAGAAATATCATGCCTGGTATGATTTTAGAAAAGCATCCCAGAAGAGAGGTCTTTAATTGGGAGGAGGCTGGCATTTTTGTTAGAGGACATTAGGAATCAAAAAATAAATATATGCCTTTGAGTCCCTGGGAGCTGACCTGGCCTGCCAGAGGTGTGTACCTTGGTGATCATAGTGACAGCTGGGTAAAGTGACAATTGGTTTTGTCCTATAGAAATAATAGTTCAGTCGCTGGCCTGGAACCTCCATGTAGACCAGGCTTCAGTTCCCAGGGATCCACCTGCCTCTGCCTCCTGAGTACTGGGATTACAGGTGTACACCAGCCACTGCACCCTGCAGGAAGGAACATTTCATGCTCATGTTCCAGTACATGTGCCCCAGCACCGGTCTCCATCCTCACCCCAGGGCTGTGCTCCTGCCAGCAGGCTCATTTCCAATCTATGTCAGCACCGTCATCCCCACACATCAGCTGAAGTCACTGCAAACCCACTCAGCTGCTCTACTGAAGGAAGACTGGCTTATACCACCTTTCAGTGATGCTTTTTTAGCACAGGAGACACAAGCTACAAGGGGGCATCCTTCTCCACAGAACCAGAGGGCCACAGACAGAAGCTAGATAAGATAGACATATGATGGGGGATAGTGAGGCCTGTTCTTGGTGCAATCAATGTATATTTTAGCTATGAATTTTCTTTCCCTTCCCAGGATTCCCCAATTAACACCAGCAACACATATGTTCAAATCTGTCCACCATCATAGCACTTTATGAACGGGCTGCTATTAATTGAGGATTTTCATTTACCAGGTCTGTAAGATGACATGGTGGTTAAAAGCACATATTGAACCTGAAGAAGATCCAAGTTCAGTCCTCACTAACCATGTTAGATAGCTCACAACTCCCTGTAACCCCAACTCTAAGGGATCCTACACCCTCTTCTGACCCCCACAGACACCTGCACCCACAGGCACAGATCACTACATAGATAATCATGCACACATGTGATCAAAAATAAAACTTATCTTTTCCTCATCAACTCCTGCACAATGACAGCACCAATAGGCATGCTAACATGGAGGAGGAAATTTCATGAGGCCCCACCCCTAGACAAAGAACTACAGACAGTTAACAATGCTGAGAGAGGAGAATTCATTTCACCTCAGGATGAAGCCCTACTTACTTGTACAAATCAGTAGTAAGCTCTGGAATCATGTAAATAAAAGCAACACTTAACTGACTCAGCAGGTTTAGACGTATAAATGAAACAACCATAGTCATGGACAAAGAGGCCATAAATTTGAGGTGAATTAGGAGGGAGGCATGGAAGGAGTTGGACAGAGAGGATATGGGAAAGGTTGAAGGGAGGGAAGGGGGAACAAATGAAGTAATTATATTTTCACAAAATTTAGAAGAATGTTTTCACATCTCAGCCAGCAAGGCTACCTATGGGCTTTTCCCATGCAACTAATCTTACTACTTGCCCATTATCATGAAGTGGTTGGGCCAGTTGAAAGAATGGAAGGGTACATGTTGCCCCAGACAGCATGAATCAATTTTAAGAACATGATGCCCACATTGCCAAAAGGTGGGGTGGGTAGTTTTTGGTCATTCAGTGGGTTATGGATATTTGTCATCATTTAGTGGGGTTGGTTACAAATTGTTATTGGTAGTGATCAAGAAAAAAGTTGAACAAAGGATATGAAATTTAGAGATCTCATTCTAAAAAGAAAAAGAGGAGATATAGAAATAGGATAAAAAGGTAGCTTATTGAATCTTCTTTTAAATCAAAAAAGCAACCAGTAGTATTAAATACTTTACATTGATATGGATTTTTGTATATTATACAAATTTGAGATTGTTTTTGTTATACTATATATATATACATATATATGTTTCTACTCATGTTTAAGATTTTTTGTATATTGATACAAATTTAAGATTATTTTTATTAAAATATACTGTACATATGTTTCTACTCTTGTTCAAGGTATTTTACCTATACAGCTCATTTAATAATGTAATGTAAATTTCTAGTCCTTAAAAGTTATTATTACAAACTTGCTATCTTTTTTGTTATCTACAGTGACTGCCCCTTAAGTAATATCTATCCTAGTCAAAAATTTCAACTCTGCTGCTACCAGTAGTAATTTGGCCACAAGGGCCACAGCCTGAGGGCATTCTGTTTCAGGCACTGATTCTTTCAAAGCTACTAAAGTAAACTTTATCTAAATTTAAAGAACTCACTCAGAGAGGTTGAATAGCAAGTAGCTGACCTCCCTTTGCTGGTATCTTCCAAAAGACCCAGCATCCTTCTCTCATCCTCCACTTAAAAAAACCCTTGCTACGCATGGTTCCTCCTTAACACTTCCTGTCAGCTACTTGCTGACTCAGCCTCCTGCTTTCAGGTTAATTTTATTTAATCAAACACATCTTTGAATTGTTTAAAAAAAGAAGTAGGAAAAATGCAACACTCTTTAAAATAATGTTCTCCAACATTTCCCCCTTTTTTTCTGAACAAAAATGAAAAGTTTTAACTTTAACATAGTAAGACTGTATACAATAAAAACAATTATCAAGTAAAGATTACATTCACATTATACTGAATTTCAATTCGTTTGTGTCTGGTAAATGTAAAGAAAATACCTCATGATCTATCCTATCTTAGTAAATCCAAAATTGTATACCTAATTTACTTTCTATCATATCTAAGGAAAACTACAACCATAGCTATCTAGTCTTCACCTCCATCAAAGGCCCAAGAAGGTTATATTATTATTTAAGTAGACAAAAAGTGCATTGCAAACAACTTCCAAAAATTCTAAAAATGATAGAGACATCTGACTGCCTGAACAGTCACCCAAATTTTCCCTGCAATGTTGGGGCATCTATTTTCATCCTACAGGTCCATAGTATCTGGAAGACTTTTCAGTAAAGCAGGACATTTGGAAGATTGTCCTGTCTATATTGGGAAAGTTTGTCTTGTCAGTCATTTTCCTCTGTGTCCTGCAGAATGTCTGGCAGTTTCTTCTGTGAAGCAGGAACCCTGAAGGACCATCCCACCTTGTTTTGGAAAAGTTCAGCAGTCACTTTTCTGTGGGTCCTGCATGTCCAATTTATACAACATACTGTCAACCAGTCCAGGCAAGAGCATCTTCTTGCCCAAATGGCTAGTCTTGCCACATTGAAAGCAAACTCCATAAGGTGTTTCTTCAATGTCCATCATCTCTGAATTAAATTGGTGCTGCCAGGAACAGATGTGTCTCATTATCATGAAAAGCCCTAAGCAAACAAAACTTTCAAATGCCATATTCTGTAGGTCTTTGAAAGGTTTGAAGACCATCTATTTATCTAAAACATATCTCTATATCATCTGGAAAGCATACCTAACATATCTACAATTTTGATTGCTATAAATGACTAACAATTAACCTATTGTCCTTACAAATACAAAATATTTGAGATCAATAGTTGTCACTTAGCTTATAGTAGATTCAATAATCTACCTTTCTATATTATCATTCCTATATCCCCCTCACTTTCTTCTTTTTTTCTCAAAGATATCCCTGAATATAATATCATTAGTACAATTTCCTCCCTTGACAATACCAGTAATAGTTAATAAAAACTCCCATAAATGATGGCAATCATTCATAACCCATCAAATGACCAAACATCATTCTTCCCATCTCTTAGGATTGTGGACATCATGTCCCCAAAATTACTTTCTATTGTCTGGGGACAATGATACCTTGAAAAAACTGAAATATTGGCCAGGTCCTGAGAAAACCAGCTGCAACATTTGTTGTCCCATCTCTGTGTAATAGGAAAGTGCAAAGCTTATCTGAAATCTTGTCTAAAGTATCCTATGAGCTGGACCCTCACAGCAAGCAACTTTAGAGTTGTCCTGAGCAGTTTGTAGTCTAATACTGATATTTGGGTGATGCTTGTCCCTTTAATTGCATCACCATAATTCCTGTAGAATTGTCTTTGTGGGGTCACATCTTCTATTAGAGACATCAAAGGTCACTGTTACAACTGGTCACAGTTTACTGCTGAAATCTTAAATATTTTAAATTTCATATACAGAATAGTCTTTTAAAATTAGAGCTAATGTTTATGTCTATGAAAAAGTTTTAAATAGTTAAAACCAAAGGATTATGAGGTTATTGACAACAGAAAAGTCCCTAAATTTTGGTTTTCTTCTGTCCTATATCAGTTGGCTCTTCTGACATGAGACAGAGATTTTGGATTTTCCTTTAACACACATGCTTGTGTTTAGAGAAAGAGAGAGCCATGCTCCAACCCTAAAGCCAGCTTTAAATTTTAATTAAATTGTTACTACAAAAGTCTGTTTGCCTTTTATAATTGTAAAGGACAACAAAAACAAATATTTTGGAAGACTTATGAAATTTTATCCTGTTGGAAATATGCTATACCATTAGGCCAATTTGACTCTCAGCTATCTCCTCTTCTCATCAGAAAGACTCTCCTGTTCAAATCTATTCTTTATCAATCTTGATGGTATCCATAGTTTTTATTCTCCTGTAGAAACAAAAACAAAACCTCTCCCCCAATGTAACATACATCCTGGTTTCCATTCTGAGTATAATACATCTTTAAAATATATAGGTTGATTTAATTAATCAGTTTTTCTATTATTCAATGTTTCTCTGCCGCTCTTGTTCCTTTTAAGAAATTTAAAGTTAATAAAGCATTGTGTAATCTATCTGTGGATGTTTTGTTACTCCCTTTTGTTTTCTAATCATTTCTTTTAAAGTTTGATTAGAAATTTTCATAACTGCTTGTCCTGTGGGGTTGTGTGGCATACCTATAATATACTTAATGTTATAATATTTAAAAAACTGTTTCATTTTACTACACTTATATGCTGGGGCATTGTCAGTCTTAATTTGTACAAATATCCCCATAATGACCATTACTTCTAATAGGCATGTAATTATAGAATCAGCTTTTCAGAACTCAAAGCAGTTGCCCATTGAACTCTTGAATATGTATCTATGGTATGGTGTATATATTTTAATTTTTCAAATTCTACAAAATGAAACACATCCATTTGCCAAATTTCATTTCTTTGCCCATGAATTTAACATCTGTCTTACAAAGGGTGAATGCATACCACATGAAACTACTGCTTCCTTAAATCTCTTTAAGTCTAACAAATCTACAGGATACCAATTAAATTGTGCATAGCCTTGGGGATACATATCATCTGGTGGTTGTTATTGAACAGTAATTGGATATATTAAAGTTGGTGTTCTAATAACCTTAGGCTGTTCCTCTCCAGTTTCACAATGCAATGGTGTGGTGAATTCTGCTCTAAATTCCTCTGTCTGTGTCTGAGCATTTTTCTTTTTTTCATTAGTATATATTTCCAAGGCCTGCATCCTATTAATCCACTTATCATATCTAGCATGAAAAACAACCAAGGATATTATTGATAAGATATTAATCACCATACTACTTAGGATTTTTAAAATGCAGGTTAGTAGTTTGTAGCTGGAGAACTTCTCTCCAGCTCCTGCCAAGTCTTGCCAGTCCCGGAGCTCACTTATAAAATAAACACACAGACGCTTATATTATTTAAACTGTTTGGCCTAATGGCTCAGACTTCTATCTACCTAGTTCTTACATCTTAAACTAATCCATTTTTATAAATCTATACCTTGCCACATGGCTCGTGGCTTACCGGCATCTTCACATGCTGTTTGTCATGGCGGCGGCTGGCAGTGTCTCCCCCCACCTTCCTGTTCTCTCAATTCTCCTCTCTGTTAGTCCTGCCTATACTTCCTGCCTGGCCACTGGCCAATCAGTGTTTTATTTATTGACCAATCAGAGCGACACATTTGACGTACAGACCATCCTACAGCAGTAGTTAGACACATATTACAATCAAACTTGTAGTCATGTTATATATGCTTTCAAGGTCAAACAGGGATATATTTTAGATATACAGATCATCTTCAAACACTTCAGAGAACTACAGAATATGGCATTTAAGATGTTTCAATAACATAAGGATCTTTTTTTATTACAATGAGACATGTCTGTTCCTGACAGCACCAATCTACTTCAGAGAAGATGATGGGCATTGAAGAAACTCCATCTGGAGTTTACTTTCTTTGTGGAAAAAGTTAGCCACTGGGCAAGAAACTGCTCTTGTCTCAACTGTTGACAAGCAGGACACAAAAGAAAGTGACTGCCAAACTTTGCCAAGCAACCCTGCTTCACATAAAAGTCTGTCAAACATTCTAGACCTGCAGGCTGAAGATGGATGCCCTAATGTTACAGAGGAACCTGGGGTGACTGTTAAGGCAACCAGTTGTTTCTGTCATTTCTTATTTTTGCAAGTTGTTTGCTTTGCACTGCAAGTTGTTTGCTTTGCACTTCCTGTTTACTCAGGTAATATTATATCCTTCTCAGGTCTCTGATGGAGTTGAAGAATAGGTAGTTATAGTTATAATTTTCCTTTTAACAAATTCAGAAAAGAAACTCATAAAGAGGTCTAAAGTATATAAGGTAGAGAGACATAAAACAATAGTTTTGTGTTGGTAATACAAGTTAAGATAGAAAGTGAATTAGGTACAACATTTTGGACTCACCAAAATAGAAGATATAATGGAGTATTTTCTCTGAATTTATCAAATACTAATGGATTAGACACTGTTGATGTAATTATTGCCTGTATATATTTGTATATAGTTATTGTACTTATTGTATATAGTTAGTTAAAACCTTCACTTTGTTTAGACCAAAAAAAAGGGAAAGTGTTATTTTGTTTGTGTTCTGACAAATAAATCTTTTTTGGGGTCAGAGGATGGAGCTAGCTACTAGTTAACTATAGAGGTCTGGGGGTCTGAATAGAGAGGAAATGGGAAGTAATAAGGCAGGGTGGAGACAGAATCTTAACCCTTTTGGCTGGTGGAATAGAAGAAGTAGGAAAGGACTGTGGCTGCTCCACTGCTTCTCTGATCTTTCAGGTTTTTACCCCAATATCTAACTCCTGGTTTTTATTGATAAGATTAATTAGATGTATGCATCAGTACACCAAAGAATCAATTGTAGTAACAGCTGTCACATTATACCTTCAACAGAGGAAGTTCTTGCTCTTACTATCCACAGTGTGTGCCAGCAACAGAGGCTCTTAGATGCCCCCATCTCCTTGAGTTGAGGGAGTAAATTGTTTAAAAAAAGGAGCACAGCCACTCTACAATGCTGGCTCTAGAGTCTGTGCCCCATTGTAGAGACCTAGGTATGGACCAGCTTTGACAAGTAAACCACACAAACTCCTTCACTTTCCAGAGAGCCACAGCAGCACCCTCACTAACAACCTGCCAGTTTCCTAGAGGTCCCAAGGTCATATTCTCGGATAGTTCTCCCTCATCCATGCATATTATAACTTTTTATATCTGTATAAGTCCTATAACCTTAAGAATTCAGTATGAGTTTATGTATGGGTGAAGGTGGGTATTGGCAGATGGTTTCATGTGTGTTTGGATGCCCATGAAGGCCAAAAGGGATTCTGACCTCCTGGATCTGGGGTGAAAGGGGGTTGTTAGTTGTGAGCTGCCTACTATGGGTTCTGGGAATGAAAATTGAGTACTCGGCAAGAGTAGCAAGTGCTTCAGGTCCTATATCCTTAGAGTCCTTTTTGACTCTTCTAGTACCTGGCCCTACTTGCTATGATTTGGATGTGAAATGCCCTACAAAAATTCATATTTTATAATTTATTCACTTTGCGTCTTTAACATCATATATCTTGATCTCATTCATTTCTCCTCCCTTCACATACACCCTCTACCCCTGCACACCCCTGAAATAAAACAAAATTTAAGAGGAAAATAAAATAAAATAAAAATTGAGAAAAGCTTTTTTAAAAAATCTCATCATGGAAGCTGCAGTGTGACACAGCGAGTCATGCTGGGAACCCCTTTGTCCATTTAATTTTACTTGTAAATGCTCATTACAGAGTCATTGGTCTGTTTTGAAGCCTCTGGTTTCTACTACCCTATCAATGCTGGGCCCTTGCTAAGGCTCCTCCTGACTATCCTGTTGTTGCCCTGTGTTGTGGATATCCTGCAGCTTTGGGTCTGCAGGTCAGGTCCCTTCACATGTTCCAGCAGATCATAGATGGGGTGGATGATGGGGGTGGGACAAGTCATATCATTGGGACCAGACCCAGGCAGCTCCAGATACTCCCACTATCATGCATTACTATCCATGATAACCTGAAACCCCACTGAAGCCATGAGCCAAAATGAGTCCTTCCTCCCTCACTCTGTTCTGTCACAGTAACATAAGAGGAAATAATATAGAAAAATGGTGCAAGAGAAGAAGGATCGTTGCTGTGACTGAACCTGACAAGGTGCTCTTAGAACTTTGAAACTGGTTTATAGGATATTTTGGAAGAGTTTGGTTGTACATGCCAGGAAAACTACAGAATACTGCAAACATAACATGGGTAATTCTGCTGGAAGGTGAGACATGAATGCTGTAGAATTACTCCCTGCCACAGTGGTGAAATGCAAGGACCACAAAAAGGGGGGGTTATTCAGGCAAATGCTTCCACAGAGACACTCCAAAATGGGGGAGGGGTGCATAGCACAAACAGAGAAGGAAGCTGAGAAATCATATCTTCAACTCCAAACAGGGAGCAGAAAGAATTAACTAACAGAGTTGGGCTATGAATACTCAAAGCCCACCCCAAATAATGTCACTCCTTCAGCAAGTCTGCACTAGCTCCCTATAAACTCCCTAAACAGTACCACTAACTGGGGACCAGGTATTAAATACTCAAGCCTGTGTGTGACATTTCTCACTCAAACCACCCCAAATACCACCAGAAATGTAGATGGTATATAACGTGACCATGTGGATTCAGGTGAGAACAGGATTCTATTGGGAACTGGATCAGAAGCCACTTACATTAGAATCTTGCAAAGAACCTGGCTACATCCTCACAAAATCTGAGCAACGCAGAATTTAAAAACAATGACTGGCTTATTTCGGTAGACTATAGGGAATGAATGAGGCCCTGAATGAATCAGCCCGCCATGTCAAAGACCAATGAGTCCGACCAATGCCTTCCCCCACCCTGTAGTGAGACTCACTGGGATGGCAAAGCCTTCCTCTGGTCCAAATACAGATGCTGATAGTATGTGCAGAAAATGTCCACCATAGCTTTCTCCCCTCAGATATTTACAGCCTGAAGACTGCTCCCCTAGAGAGATTGATCCTATCTACATTAGCTAAACCTGAATCCTTGTTCAGCTGCATGCAATAACCTCACCTCCATGTTCAACGTATATAATAAAAAAAAAAAACACTGAGCTTCTGGGGTGCTTGGCTTCTCAACAGAGAGCCTAGACCACCCACCCCAAGTCTCCTATGTCTCTGTGTCTGTTCTATCTTGATTCCCTCACCACCTTAGTCAGGTCAAACCCATAGAACTGTACAGAGCACAGAAGCAGAGGCAATAGCAGGGCAGCATAATAGTCAGGGTGTTAATCAACATAATCATCCCTTGCTGCTTTAAGCCAGGTTTTCAATGAAGATTGAAATCAAAATATTAGAAAGATTGAAAAGCATACAGTTTGACTATAAAAATGGTGTTTATTACAGACAATGCAAATGTTGACAAAGAATTGTTAATTGGTAAAGGGGTTCATAACATTAAAGAGATTCATACATTCCACCCTAAGAACAATAGAAAAGATGTGCTGTCAGTAAGGATCCTCCCACTGAAAGATATAGAGACTGAAAGCACTTTGGAAATTATATTCTTTACAGAGAAGGACTATTCTTGGCTCAACTGCCCACCCACTTCCAGGCTGCTGCAGATATGGTTCCAGAAGGCCCACCTATTTCCTGAGCTGGGAGCAGAACTCAGGGTCATCCACAGGGTGCCTTTTGTAAGGTCACACAGAATGCAGTAGTTATACAACAATGGAGACTTGCACCAAGTGTATGTAGAAAAGTCTCTGAGGCCAGACAGTAGGTGGCAGAGTGGGAATCTCTACAGGGAGCTTTTGAATGGACTTTAGGTTAGAGTCTAAGTTGTAATGGACAGCCCAGGATATTGGCAATGACAGCCTTCTCAAGAGACAGACCAAATGTGCTACAAATGTTACTACTGTAGAAGCAGAGCTATCCAAGCTAACTGAGGCTACATAAGGAAATTCTGCACCCCTGAAACAGAACATGAAATATAGGGTTTGGTATTGACCCTTCAGGGTTTCTTCTTCAATATATCCTAACTGTCTATGTTCTAAAGTTTTTTAATGTGAGTGATCACTCTGCATCATTGTATATCAGAAAGATGCATGTGGTTGATATATTGTGCACCCCAATAAATTTATCTGGGTGTCAGAGTACAATACAGCCACTATATTAAACATAGAGGCTAGGCAGTGGTAACACATGCCTTTGATACTAGCATTCCAAAGACAGAAATCCATCAGGATCTCTGTGAGTTCAAGGCCACACTGGGAACAGAGCCAGGTATGGTGGCACACACCTTTAATCCTAGGACTTGAGAGCTTTCGTCTTTGCTTGAGAAAGACACATGCCTTTAATGACAGGAAGTGATGGCAGGAAGCAGAAAGGAATATAAGGTGTGACCACCAGGAACTAGAGTTCTTTTAAGCTTTGGGGCTTTTAGCAGCAGTTCAGCTGAGATCCATTCAGATGAGGACTCAGAGGCTTTTCAGTCTGAGGAAATAAGATCAGCTGAGGAATTGGTGAAGTGAGGTTGGCTGTGGCTTGTTCTGTTTCTCTGATCTTTCAGCATTCACCCCAATACATGACTCTAGGTTTCTTTTTACTAAGACCTCCTAAGATTCATGCTATAGATGTAACTCTCTTTCTTATTTTATAGGGGCTCGTGTCTAAGAGTGTGCCTTGAATCTCAGTAGAAATTTTGAATTTGGTGACTTTTAAATACTTTGGAGACTAGTAAGACTCTGAGGACTCATAAAGTTACATGAATACATATTTTTCATTGTGTGATGTTCATGAGACATTGGGATTCAGAAGTAGAATGTTATGGTTTACATGCAGAACGTCCATGATTTGAGTGCTTATTGCCAGCTTTCAGCCCTATGCTGAGGGATATAGATGAGTCTTTCAGAGACACAGGATGGTGGGTAGAAGTGGGTCACTACAAAGGACACAAACATTTGGAGAATCTCACAGGAACAGCCAATGAGTGTTAATATGGAAAATGAGAGTATGTGGCATATAGTCAACAGCAAACAAAAAATTGATGTCCATTGAGAGACATCTTTCTCAGTCATAGTGAAGAAGATATGACATCTAATGACTTCATAGCATCCCTGTGGTATACTATGAACTCAGATATGTCAAATCCCCTGAGCGATAAAGTTAATGACATAATGAATGTGTTCTGTGTTAAGCTAACACATTTACTTGCTTGTCTTACACTGAAGAGAAACATGTCAACACTTTCCAAATCAAACTACTGACATATCACCCACGAATAAAGATGTTTTCTTGTCCTTCCATGATCCCAATACAATTGTTTGTGGCAAATCTGACCCTCATCCCAAGGACCCGGGACACTAACAGGAACACATTACATCTCCCTCAGAGGTGAGAGAGCTGATTCCAGAGAAGATATGGTTGCATAGAAGATGTTGGCAACTCATCACTTTTATGGTCTAAATAACAATGGGGTGAGGAACATTGTAACACTGGGAATGACACATGACTGTAGCACTTTCTTCACCTAGGGATACATTTGCTATATACCAAGGGTTTTCCAATGTTACCAACATAGCTGTGGCTATGAGAATTCATTTCATTGTAGGAGATAGGAATTCTAAGAAATGTGATTCCACGGGAAAGACATGGCACTCAGAGCTCACCGATCCCTCTCAATACCTTCACAGAGCCTCTTCCCCAGCTCTGTTTCTTGAACATTCCAACAGAAATCATGACAGAATTCAGCCTAGCAGTGACTGCATTAGGAGAGTTTCATTAAATATCATTTCTCAGAGTGGACAGAAACAATGTGAGGGAGTAGTGACCAGTAACCTTGCCCTCAGGAGCAAAAATATGACTGTTTCATTAGAAGGGATGAGGCCCAAGCAATATTTTGTCATTGTAAGATTTCACTAGTGATAGTATGACTGCATGTCATTTATTTTGCACTGCTGTGAAATAATCCTTTTGTACATTGTGAAAACATCTTGCTCTCATTGCTAATAAAAAGCTGATTGGCCAATAGCTAGGCAGGATTTGGGAGGACAGAGAGAATGCTGGGAAGAAGAAGGGTGTAATCAAGGGAGTCACCAGCCAAAAGCAGGAGGTACAAGATGAAAGAGATGTAATGTCACATGGCAGAATACAGATTGATATACATGGGTTAATTGTAGTTGTAAGAGCTAGTTAGTAACAAGCCTGAGCTATCAACTGAGGATTCATAATTCATATTAAGTCTCCATGTTGGTTAATTGGTAACTAACAGGTGGGAAGGAAAAGTCCACCTACAAAAGGCATTCCAATGTGGGGCCAGAATTTCCACATAAGACCTGGTGAAGCTTAAAAAGGGATTCTAACCACACAAAAACAGAGTCAAACATGGCTTCTTGGTAACGATCTTTTCTCAGGTAAGCTCTGTTTCCTAGCAGCAAGCAGAGGCATGGCTACTTTAAGAAACAGTATCCTGGCTCAGTGCTAGAGGCAAAAATAGGCATGTCTCCTTTAAGTGGACCTGCTACTGAACACATAAATGGGATTCATGAGCAGGGGAAAGAGCACTATATGGTGACAATGTGGACCCAAAAGCTCCCCAGAGTTGGGGTGGCAAACGTAGCCCTTGCTGGTACCTCTGCCATGAAGCTAGGCTCTCAGAGAACCAAGCATATCAAAGCCAGCAGCCAAAACAGAGGTGGAGGTCCTAGCCATGCTGTTTAGAAGTTTAAAGGCTCATGAAGTCAAAACAAGATATGTACAGATATGCAGTAAAGACAGATCCAGATGGAAAAAAAATTCTAAATGGGTTAGAGTGTGTTTAAAAATGTACAAAGGCATGGGAGAGAAAAGAAAGAGGGTATAGACATTAGATTAGATAGATAGATAGATGATAGATAGATAGATAGATAGATAGATAGATAGATAGATAGATAGATAGATGATAGATAGATATTTAAAATAATATAGTCATTAAAAGGAATAAGGTAGTATAAAAGAAAAAAGCCATATAAAGATGGAAAATACACAGAGTTTATACCCTGTGTGTTATTGTGTTGTCTGTGAATTTTTTGGCTGATAAGACACACTGGGTTATGAAGACTGCTAGATTAAACCAATCTATATATTTTAAAAATATCTTGACTATTGTGTTCTATATCTTCAGCCATCTCTTTTAAGCAAGCAGGAAAGTCAGCATCAGTTTACTGCAGCTGTGAATTTACAGTAACTTTCCTATATTAAGCCTATGGGGTATGAAGATTTGCAAAATCCTGTTCGTTTAGAGCCAATAAAAGTTTAACTGATGGTCAATACTGGTTTAGGAATTTTAGGTCTTCTAAACCATAGTGTTTTCAGGTCTGAAATCTTTTTATTGCCAAAATTATGACAGGAAGCCTCTTCATTAAATTGTTAACTTTTTCATAGTTGTGTGAAGGTTTGAACTGTTTCTGGAAGTATGATCTTAGTTGTATTGTATCATATTAGGTAAAGCAAAGTGAGCCAGCCATTTGTGAGCAGTAATTTCCACTGGGATGGCGGAGTCCTGCTGGGCTGAACCTGCCTCCTGTTGGTTCAACATTTCTTGGGAAGAGCCACACTGTAGAGCCTGAAGTTCTAAAGTATGAGGTCATTTTACCTTCCCACTTATTAACGGGGTATTGCAATTGTTGATAAACTAATGAATTTGTGAAGTGATTGGCACAAAAAATATCTTGACTTCAAAATTTAAGTCCAAAGATATATTGCTTTGGGAGAGGGTTACACTACTATTTCCACAGGAAAAGAGAGGCTGTGGAATCATTCCTACTTAAATATGATCAGGTTTGATCTAGGAAGACCCCCCTGAAAATCCTGACTACAGAAATCCAAAAAAACTAAAAAACACATAACATATAATTTACCTGCCCAAATATAAAACAAAAAATCATTTTGGCTAACTTATGAACAACACACAGTCTATACTTGTACTATGCAGATATGTATGTTACCTTTAAAAGTTTATGTATTTTCAGAGCAAGGGAAGCAGATACTAATGAAAACAAATGGCCCAGATGATCCAACATCTCAGAATGCTTCTGTTGCAGTTTGTAAGTTCTATATCCAGAACGGCTCCATGGCTTCTGGTTGAAATGATCCAGTCTAACAAACTACACCAGCAAAGCTTTGACCATTATCCTAAGTTTTCTCAGGGTCCCTCAAAGATGCCAGTACCTCCAGAAAAAAAAGTAGTCTAGAGAATAATGCCCACATTCCCAAAAGATGGGTTATAGATGTTTATTTTCATTTAAGGGGGGTTGTTAGAGGTTGTTATTGGTCATAGTAAAAAAAAAAAAGCTAAACAATAAAATTAAATTCAAAAATCTCTTTCTAAAGGAAAGAAGGATATAGAAAGGATAGGAAAAAATGATAGATAATTGATTCATGTGGCAGATGCAAGATTAACTCAAAAAAATTAGTAACCCTTCTATATACAAATCATAAACAGGCTGAGAGAGAAATATCACACTTTAAAATATCAAAGAAGATATCAGAAAATGGAAAACTCTCCCATGCTCATGAATAAGTAGAACCAACACAATAAAAATGGCAATCTTACCAAAAGCAATTTAGAGATTCAATGCAATCCTCATCAAAATCCCAAAACAATTCTTCACAGACGTGGAAAGAACAATATTCAACTTCATATGGAAAAACAAAAAACCAAAGATAGCTAAGACAATCCTTTACAATAAAGCAACTTTTGGAGGCATCACCATGCCTAACTTCAAGCTCTACCATAAATTTTTGTAATAAAAACAGCTTGGTATTGGCATAAAAACCGACATGTGGACCAATGGAATCAAACTGAAGATTCTGACATTAATCCACACACCTACGAATACCTGATTTTTGACAAAGAAGCCAAAACTGTACAATGGAAAAAAGAAAGCATCTTCAACAAATGGAGCTGTTATAAGTGGATGTCAACACGTAGAAGACGGCAAATAGATCCATATCTATCACCATGCATAAAACTCGAGTCCAAGTGAATTCAAAAACCTCAACATAAATCCAGCTACACTGAATCTGATAGAAGATAAAGTAGGAAGTATCCTAGAATGCATTGGCATAGAAGACCACTTCCTAAATGTAACACCAGTAGCACAGACATAGATTCTACTTTTAAACTAAAACAAAAAGAAATGATAGGATAAAAGGGTAGATTATTGAATCCACTTATAAACTAAAAAAAAAAAAAAGCTACTGGTCTTAAATGTTTCACATTGGTATGGATTTGTTTATTGATACAAATTTAAATTAATTTTGCTATACTATGAATGTTTTTACCCTTGTTTGGGTGTTGTGTTTACACAACTCATTTAAAAATGTAATGTATAATTGAGAAATACAGATTAATAGTCTTCTATAAGAGTCAAACTTATAGTCATATTAGGTGTGTTTTCAAGGTTGTAAACAGATATATTTAGATAGATGAATGGTCTTCAAACATTTCAAAGACCTACAGAATATGACATTAAAAATATTTTTAATAAAGTAAGGCTTTTCATGACAGTGAGACGCATCTGCTCCTGATAGTACCAATTTGCTTGAAAAGAAGACGATGGGCATCAAAGAAACTCCACATGGAGTTTGCTTTGTTTATGGCAAAAGCTAGCCATGTGGGCAAAGAAACTGCCCTCTCCTCAATTGCTGACAGTATGCTGTCCAAATCGGACAAGCAGGACACAAAGAAAAGAGAAGCCAAACTTTGCCAAGAAAAGGTAGAACAGTCCTTCAAATTATCTGCTTCAGAGAAAAGTCTGTCAAATGATCTAGGCCTGTGAGCCAAAATGAATGCCCCAATGTTACAGAAGAACTTTTGGTGACTGTCTAGACAGCCAGATGTCCCTGTCATTAGGTAACATTTCACCCTTCTGGGGTCTTTGATGGAGTCAAAAACTAAATAATTGAACTTAAAGTTTTCATTAGTTATGATAAAAAGGTTAATTGGGTATAAAACCTTATACTCATAAAGATAAGATAAATAGTATTTTCTCTAAATTTGCCAAATACATATTGGTTAGACATTGATACTGCTATTCTTAGTAGCTGTTTTTGTTGCATGTAATTTTACTATGTTAAAGTTAAAACCTTCCCTTTAATTAGACAAAAAGGGGGAAATGCTATAGAATAATCCTTCTGTGTGCTGTAAATATGTATTACTCTCATTGGTTGATAAAGAACTGACTGCTCTATAGCTAGGCAGGAAGAGATTAGGAAGGACAGTCAGACACAGAGAGAATACTAGGAAGAAGAAAGGCAGGGTCAGAGGAGATGCCAGCAGATGCAGAGGAAGTAGGATGTGTACAAAATGAGATAACAAGCCATGAGTCACATGACAGAGGGTAGATAAGAATGTGGGTTAATTTAAATGTACGAGTTAGCTAGTAACAAGCACAAGATATCAACCAAACAGTTACAATTAATAATAAATCCTTGTGTGGTTATTTGGGAGTGTTGCTGGGATAGAAAACTATAAGTTGCACAGACCTGGGTAAACATTAAATTTTTAAGGGCATTTTTTATTAGTACAATAGGTCTTTTACCTGATGAAAGAATAGAGAGTGTGCCTGGATCCAACACATGAAACTGGTGGTGTAGGAATAGAACACAAATTAGACTTTGTTGAGCAGGAAGCCAGGAGTTCTTTGCTTCCACATCCTCATTTCTTCCTGGACCATGGATGGCTTCAGCATCTTCTCTCCCCAAAAACATATAACTAGGCAAAGGATCCAGGCAAAGCGTAGGTCTTCCTTGCCCCACTATGGAGAAAGCTCAAGTTTACTATCAAATGTCCTTTATATAACTGACAACAGCATTTACAACTTTCACAGAGCAGGGGAAAGATAAACACTTCTTATCAAAAAATATTAAGCATCCATGAAAGCCATCTTCCACATGGTACCAGCTCACAGGGACCCCCTGGTCTTCCTAAGCGCTTCTTGTAGAGCAAGACATCATCCCGGAGGATGTCATACTCACAGCTCACCAGAAATGTCTTAGGGAGCTGAGCAATGATCTTGTCACCTGCTAGGACAGGTGAAATTTCTGCACTCCAAACATGTTTGGTTTCTAGATAGGCAGCCTCATTAAAAGGTATAAGAAACTCCGGTTGTGGATCTTGGCTCCAGAAACTTCTGGGGATGTTGTCATAGCTGAGCCATTTCTTATATTTCTTCCACTTGTCCAGTGGTATAACAGCACCTGTAGATGTAACCAACTGTCTTATTAAATAAGAAACACAGAACCAATGTAAAAGAGAAAGCCAAAGGTCAAAGCTCAGAGCTAAAACCTTACCCTTCCTCCTGCGGTGGTCCTACCTCTCCGAAAGAGACCTACTTCCTGTGGGTTTGTCCTCATATAGTCTTTCTGTTCTGCCTTCTCATTGGTTGTAAACTCAAACACGTGACTGCCTCACCACTGCCTGTAAGTACAGCCCTCCAGGTCTTAAAGGAATATGTCTCCATGCTGGCTGTATTCCTGAATACACAGAGACTTACCTAGCTCTGCCTACCAAGTGCTGGGATTATAAGCATACGCCACCACCACCCTGCTTTCCTATGGCTAGCTAATAGCTCTGACCCCCGGGCAACTTTATTTATTAACATACAATTAAAATCACATCTCAGTAGAAATAAAATACCACCATATTTCCCCTTTTCTATTTTAATAAAAAGAAAAAAGCAAAAGGTTATAACTAACAAAAGAAAAACTATATACAAAAGTACAATAACTATATACAATATATACAAGTAATAAATACCTAAACAATGTCTAGTCCATTTGTATTTGACAAATCAGAGAAAATAATTCCATTATCTACCCTATTTTGGTAAGTCCAAAATGTATCTAATTCATTTTCTATCCTAATTAATCTTCAACTATAACTAACTAATCTTCAACTATAACTAACTAAACTTCAACTCCCTCAGAGACCCAAGAAGGAAATAATATTAGCTAACAAAAATAAAAACAGGAAGTGCACGTAAGCAACTTCCAAAAAATTTGTGAGTTGACAGTAACAACCAGCTGCCTGGACAGTCAGCTGAGGTTTCTCTGCAGTGTTGGGGCATCATCTTCAGCCTATAGGCTTAGCATATCTGACAGACTCATTTGTGATGTAGGATATACACAAGGTCAACAGCTCAACCCCTATGGTGGTATTTTATTTGTACTGAAATGTGATTTTCATTGTATGTTAATAAATAAAGTTGCCCAGGGGTCAGAGCTATTAGAGTCATAGCAAGAGCATGGTGGTGGTGGCGGCGGCAGCAGCACCGCCGCACGCCTTTAATCCCAGCACTTGGTAGAAGAGCTAGGTAGATCTCTGTGTGTTCAGGGACGCAGCCAGCATTGGAGACATAAGCTTTTAAGACCTGGAGGGCTGTACTTACAGGCAGTGATGAGGCAGTCATGTGTTTGGGTTTACAACCAATGAGAAGGCAGAACAGAAAGACTATTTAAAGACAGACACACAGGAAGTAGCTCTCTTTCAGGAAGCTAGGAGCACTGCAGGAGGTAAGATTTTATCTCTGAGCTCTGACCTCTCGGCTTTCTCTTTTACATTGGTTCTGTATTTATTTTAATAAGACGATTGGTTACATTTACACCTGGTGCCCAATGTGACAAGAATCCATTAAAAACTGCTTGGGGCCAGCTCCACAGTCCGAGCAGCCAGCTCCCTAGCCCCAGCCCAGGTCTGCTTGGCCTCAGGCCAGACTAACGTGAGCTGCTTGCTTAAAGCCGGTGCTACAAACAACTGAGGCCTGCCCTGCCGAACAGGGCCCCTGCCTGTAAAGCCAATGCACACACGTGGTGGGAGCTTAAGGAATCCAGAGCCAAGCCTTGACTCGGCTCAAGAGGGAATACCTGGCTGGATTTAAGCTTTAGCTGGCTATGCTTTCTTGCTCTTTCTCTCTCTCTCTCTCTTCACACCTAGGACACTAGGTAACTGTTTTGAAATTCCCTCAGATTTCTACTATTCTGCGCAGATTTGGTAAGTCACAGCATATCAGATATTTTAAAGGAAACTATTTAAAAGAAAATCTTTTTTCCACATTTTAAAAAAAATGGGTTTTATGTGTACATTGGACAATGGGTTTTGTTTGAAATTTTAGGCAGTCGGACAATGGAACAACTATATGAGAAGATTAGTATTATTGGAATTATGCAGTTTATCACTATGCTTATCCTCATTTTACTATTTAAAAAGATAGTCAATTCTGCTAGGCAGTGGTGGCACACACCTTTAATCCCAGCACTCAGGAGGCAGAGTCAGGCAGATCTCTGTGAGTTCGAGGCCAGCCTGGGCTACCGGTGAGTTCCAGGAGAGACCCAAAGCTACACAGAGAAACCCTGTCTTGAAAAACCAAAAAAAAAAAAGATAGTCAATTTAAATGCCAGGATGAAAATGCCAGCTTTAGAAAAACTTGTTAAACCTGTAAAAATTCAGACAGAAGAAATTAACAGTGAAGTTGTTTCAAGTTTGGACCATAAGGTTACAGAAAGAAAGCCTGTTTTCACACAGTCACCCTTAATTTATCCTGTAACCGTACAGCAGTTGCCTGATCAAATGACTATACAAAATATTTGGGCTCCAATTGAAATGTTGGATTTAAAAAGGTTTAAGGAGGCAATAGTATTTTATGGCATGCATTCCCCATATGTAAAGCAAATGTTAAACTCTTGGTCAACATATAATAGGATAGTACCACAGGACTGGCGGGAGCTGGCACAAGCTGTTCTGGAATCCAACCAGAGGCTGCAATTTTTAACTTGGTTTAAGGATGAAGCTAAAAACATAGAAAAACAATGGAAGGGTAAAGGAATACAAGTTTACCAGGATCAGCTTATTGAAGAAGGCCAATATGCTTCAGTACAAACACAATGTTTATATGATGTCCAAACCATAATTTTATGTCGAACGGCAGCCTTGAATGCATGGGACAGAGTTGAGGAACCAGGAAAAAAAAACCAAGTCATTTACAAAGGTTATGCAAGGCCCAAAAGAATCTTTCAGAGATTTTTTTTACAAAGATTGGCTTCAGCAGTAAAGAGAATGGTCAGGGATTCAGAAGCTAGTAAGATAATAATTGAATCTTTGGCCTTTGAGAATGCGAATTCAGCATGCAAAAGAATAATCAGGCCATTAAAGGCAAGATCTGCACCTTTGGAAGATTGGAGTAGAGACACAGTTAATGTTGAGGCTCATGAGCATGATGATATGTGGGTAGGAGAAGCAATTTCAAAAGGTTTGAGGAGTGTTAGATGTTTTGGATGTGGAAAGCAAGGACATTTGAAAAGGGACTATAAACAGGTCATTCCTAGAAACAATGTTTCTTCAAGGAACAATGGCAACAGAATGCCCCTTCCTTCTGGAGTATGCAGAAGGTGTGGTAAGGGAAAACACTGGACCAATGAATGTAGATCAACAAGTGACAGACAGGGTAATCCTTTGCCTCAGTTATCGAGAAACTCCCGGAGGGACCTCATGCAGGCCCCCATAGCAAATCCAGTTCAAACCTTTCCTGCAGTTGTAGAGGAAACCCCTACTCAGAGCAATTAAATAACCAAATGCCTATTGGAATAAATCATGTTGGTTAGGATGATGAAACAGAGAGAATAGAAAATTCAGGAGAAAACATAAAGAAAAATTTTTGGCAAACTTCTATTAATGAACAAAGACCAAAATTAACAATAAAAATAAATGGTGTTTTGTTGTCTGGTCTGGTAGACACAGGTGTGGACATTACCATAATTGCACCAGATTTTTGGCATCCAACTTGGCCTCTTCGGGAGGTAAACGTTCAACTGTTAGGAATTGGGACACTATCTCAGGTGAAACAGAGTGCAAGATGGCTGGAATGTATAGGTCCAGAAGGACAGAGAGGAAAATTAAAACCATATGTGACTAACATAGTTATGAACCTGTGGGGTCAAGACTTGTTGCAACAATGGAATACTCAGATTAACATCTCTCCAATCTCAGAAGCAAATCATAAACTATCACATGTTTCTGAGAGAAATATTAAAAGGCATTATTTTGAGTGGTCACCAGCCATCCATATCATACAAGATCAGGGCACAACAACTGATGATCTTCCAAAGACACCAAGAGCTTTACCTTTAAAATGGTTAACAGACAAGCCTGTATGGGTCAGCAAGCGCCCCT